>NC_057797.1:172190111-172355218 GCF_018294505.1 Triticum aestivum | reverse complement strand
CCCGGTGGGTGGATGAACAGGACCCCGTGGTGTTGCCTTTGGATGAACATGACCCCGATTGATCGACCCGGTTGGGGCTGGATGAACAGGACCACCCCGTGGAGGGCAGGATGAACAGTAGACGGTGGAGGGCAGGATGAATAGTAGCCCGTGGAGGGGTGGTTGAACAGGAGCCCGTGGAGAGGGCTGGTTGAACAGTAGCCGGTGGAGTAGCGCGCGGTGGAGACTGGATGAACAGGAGCCCGTGGATGAACAGTCGCAGGTGGAGGCTGGAGGAGGTCGACGGTGGATGAACAGTAGCTCGTGGAGGCTAGAGGGGGTCGACGGTGGAGATGAACAGTATCCCGTGGAGTCCCGTTTTGCGGTACGCCACACCCCTCCCGATGAACAGGACCCCCGTTTTGACCATAGCGCTCCAACACAAGTCTGCTTCATCCGTTTTGCGGTACACCACACCCCTCCCGATCAACAGGACCCCGTTTCGAACATAGGCGGTCCGTTTCCTCCATGGTGCGGTACGCCAGGCCTTGTTTCCATCGCCTGTTCCGTCCAAGCCCTCCCGATGAACATGACGCATTCTGTTGCCTCCCCATGAACACGATGACGACGTTGTGTGTCCGTTCTGACCCAGCAATCTACACGATCCCTGGCCGTACGTATGCACGAGTAGGCATTCGAGACCCCGCCCATATGTACACATACGTGGCCGTATTTTCTTTCTTGCACCCTCGCCGCTATACGTACGTGTACATGCTACGTGTGTGCCTCTACTACGACACGTGCGCGCCTCTACATCGACCAGTATGTATGTACACGTTCGCGACCAGAATGACAACGCTACATACGCTTCGACCAGGTGGGTCCCGACTATCAGGCACTTCCTTGCCTGCAAAGATGTAGCTGGTGGGTCCCAGCAGTCAGGGGGTGTATCATTTTTTTGCCCGGATGCACTTCCTTGCGTGCGAAGATGTAGCTGGTGGGTCCCAGCAGTCAGGGGGAAATGTTTTTTTTTTCACGAAATACAGTGGCCCGTCCGGTGGGTCCCAGCTGTCTGGTGGAGGAATAATTATTTTCCGCGTAATAAGGAGACACTTCCTTGCTGCGGCCGTGGACCCAGCTGTCATCCTCTCCACGTACAGTCCACGTCCGATGGAAGTCGTTCCTTGACCACGTTGACCATGCCGCGCCGAGAGCACAAGGACGGTGGACGACGGCGAGGCCTAGGAAGGGGACGACACGGAGGCAGGGAAGACTTGGCAGTTGTTTCCCACACGGAGGGGAGTACGATTGTACGAGGGTTTACTGGTTCGTCTGCCGTCGCCAGAGAATAACAGCAGGCGTGGGAGAGTAGAGGGATGGCTAGGCCAGCGATGGGAGTACGGTCGGGCGGTGAGGCCTGCGCGGCAGCACAGCCGGCCGCGAGGAGGAGGGAGCAGGCAGTCCCGCCGGCCCTTGTTTGAGCGGCTGGAGCAGGAAGAGCAGAGATTAAAGAAGCACGACGGCCATTGGATGGACATCCAATAGTCAGTGCTTGTGCGTCAACCTTTTTTTAGGAAAGCCTCAAATTTGTGGAAAATAGCATACAACCCATCTGCCATTATTTCTAATAATTTACAGCCCATTTGCTAATTCTTAAGGTTTTTTTGGAGCCCATATTCTTTTTGTTAGCATTACAGCCCATATTATGGCAACGGTTAAAAAATTATACGAAATTTTGCATATTTCAGTGCGGTCCGAACTGTTTTTAATCCCGAAATTTTGACTCACATTCAAACTGATTTTAAAAATAAATGTATATCAATATAAAATCCAACAAATTCTCCACGCATAAAAATTAATGTAATTTAAAATCTTGAAATGAAAAAAAGATATTTGAAACTAATTGCCGGTTTGATGTGCTTTAAAAATGTACAACCTATTTCTCATTACTGATGGGCCATTTTCTCGGCCAGCCGAATGAAAGCTCTCCTCATCTTGGAAGATTTGCAGCCCAACATGCGTGATAAAGAGACTTACTTGGCAAATCACAAAAAAACTGTGCTGTGGCCGTGGACCCAGCTGTCAGCCTCTCCACGTATAGTACTCTTCCGATGGAAGTCGTTCCTTGACCACGTTGACCACGCCGCGCGGAGAGCACCACGTCGGTGGACGACGGCGAGGCCTAGGAAGGGGACGACATGGCAGTGGAAGCCCGTGCGGAGAGGACTACGAGGGTTCACTGGTTCGGCTGCAGTGTGAGGCTGCCGTCGCCGCAGGGCCTGGCCAGCGGTGGGAATAGTAGGGGGCGATGTGGCCTCTACGGCAGCACAGCCGACCATGGGAGGCAGGAGCATGCGGCACGACCGGCGCTGCTTTGGGCGGCTGGAACAAGAAGACCAGAGGTTGAGGAAGCATTACGGCCGTTGGATGGACATCGTACGGTCACTAGAGCTAGAATCGTTCATATTGAGTAAGTTGACAAAGCCCTTTGTCCCCGTCAACTTCGTAGGCCCACAAGTCAGCCTCCCACCAACGTGGGTCCCAGCTAGCCGGGGGAGTATTCATTTTTTTGTGCGTAATAAGGAGGCACTTCCGGTGGGTCCGAGCTGACAGCGGGGGGAACGTTTTTCTCATGAAATACAGTGGCCCGTCCGGTGGGTCCCAGCTGTCAGGGGGAAATGATGATTTTTGCAAAATACTGGTGGCCCGTCCGGTGGGTCCCTGCTGTCAGGTGGAGGAATCATTATTTTCCGTGTAATAAGGAGGCACTTCCTTGCTGCCGCCGTGGACCTAGCAGTCAGCCTCTCCACGTACAGTCCACGTCCGATGGAAGTCGTTCCTTCCACATTGACCACGCCGCGCCAAGAGCACCAAGGTGGTGGACGACGGCGAGGCCTAGAAAGGGGACGACGCGGAGCCGGTGAAGACGTGGCAGTGGATGCCCACGCGGAGAGGAGTATGAGGGTTCACTCATTCGGCTATGGTGTGAGGCTGTCGTCGCCGCAAGGCCTGGCCAGCGGTGGGAATAGTAGGGGGCAGTGAGGCCTCCACGGTAGCATAGCCGGCCACGGGAGGCAGGAGCAGGCGGCACGACCGACGCTGCTTTGGGCGGCTGGAGCAAGAAGACCAGAGGTTGAAGAAGCACTACGGCCATTGGATGGACATCGTACGGTCACTGCAGCTAAAATCGTTTATATTGACTAAGTTGACAAAGCCCTTGGTACCACAACTTAGTAGGCCCACAGGTCAGCTTCCGAAACAGTGCGCCCCAGATGTCAGGGGGAGGAATCATTTTTTGGGCGGGTGAAGCTAGAATATCCGAGATTGAAGAAGAAGCACGGCATCCGTTGGATAGACATCCAACGGCCACTGCTGCTAGAACCGTGTGTTGACTATTAGTTGACAAAGCCTTGCATACGCGTCAACTCTGTTTTTTAGGGGACGCGTCAACTTAGTAAGGCCAGAAGTGTGTGGCAGAGAACTTATAGCCCATTTGAGATTTGTAAGAATGTGTAGCCCATTTTTGAATTCTAATGGAATTTACTACAGCCCATTTACAGTTTGTTAAAAGTACAGCCCATTTCAACCAACCGTTCAAAATAGAATTCAATAAAATTTCCCACATTTTGATGGGATCCAAAATATTTTTATCCCGAAATTTCTAGTCAGATTAAATACAATTTCAATATAAATTTATATTACGTGAAAATTCAATGAAACATTACGCTCGCAACAATTAATGAAATTAAAATTTTCAATATCCAAAAGTAATATTTTATAAAGTAATCACGTGTTTGGTGCATTTTTTTATAGTTACTGCCCAGTTTTTATAATTACATCCCATTTATTATTTCCTAAAGCCCATTTTCTTGTTAAGCCTAATGCATCCCTCCTAGGAAAGATTTGCAGCCCAGCGGGGCGGAGAATAACAACTTGACCTTGCGTGGGTATTCCTAAAAAAAGTATAGCTGGGCTAGCCATATTCAGCTTGAAAAAAATTAATATTTGGGCTGTATATCTGGCCTGGGCTAGACGGGCCACAGCCCGCCCAGTTAATACTTGCAACGATGTTTTCGTTGTTGTTCAGAGGAGAAAAATTAATATCTGGGCTAAACATCGAAAAACTCTGTAGTGCTCACACCTCAAAAACACAAATACTGCTCGAGCTGCTTGGTCCCAGCTGTCGGCCGCTTCTTGTGCAATTCTCTCGTTTATTGACTAGTACTACATAGGTTGACAATGGTGTGGGACCGTAATGTCAGGAAACTAGGGGGAAGCAAAATAAATAACTCCAGCGAGCGCTTCCACCTCTGCCTCGTTGTCTCCCATGGAAACCCCTTTCCTCCCTTTCTTTGCTCGGGCAAGGACCAATGCGTGCAGCACGTCCATGCGGTTATTAGGCAAGAAATAAAAGCGCTTTGCATTATATGAATTACGATGGCCTGCATGGGTAGCTAATAAGGCATCCTCTTAACTGCTGTGATTAAATGTTGTGTTTAGAAGAGAGAAATATTCTTCTTTTCCACCAATCTGCTTGCACCTAGGTCGTGATGCACCTTCTAATACGACTTATTCACCTAGACATAGGGAGTATAGTTTTATACACACATTTATATATATAATAAAGAGGCACTTGCGTACATAGGCTATGGACCTGGTGGTTCTCCATTGTCATCCTCTCCAAGTAAAGTCATCTCCTCGCCCGCGCGCGCTTTCCGCCCGAAACAGTCAGTGCCCCCCGCCCCGCTTCCCGGTGCAGGCGATTGCTCCACCTTCAAACGACACAAGTGCCGTTCGTCTGTCCATCTGCCACCCACATTAATGATACGCGGTTGCCGAGGCATCTATTCCAGCGCCACACGTTCGTACCTCCGCCCGCCCACCATTGCTATATAAACTGCTACGCCGGCCATAGCCACAGTCCTCCACATCCGTTCCCTTTCTCCTGTCCACACCACTACTGCCCACCATGGCTTCCTCGCGCTCCAGCACTCTTCGGGACGGGTGGACAACGGACCACAAGGAGATGGCAGCCATTGCTGCTGACCGGCAGGCAGCCGGAGGACGACGATGTCCCAATGGAGAACATGGTAGTCGACGATCCGGTGCCAACCCCCTCCTCCATGCCATCCTCGCTGGTGCATTGCACCATGACCATCGGCGAGGCCCGTGCCCAATATATGGACAGTGTGAGGCAGATGTGTCAGGAGCAATTCCGGGAGGCGCAGGCCGACGCCGCCTACAACCACAATCTCCTCCAAGAGCATCTACAGGCGGAGGAGCAGATCACCGCGGAGCGGGCGGAGCAGGAGGCGCCGCTCGACTCGTACCGCTTAGCCCGCAAGGGCCGCCTCGAGCGCTGGCGGGAGCGCATGCGGGTGGCGGAGGCTGTGGCCGCCTACAAAGAGGCTAGCAAAGAGGGCGATGAAGCGGGCGAGGCGCTGTTTGGCGAGACCGAGGACGAGGTAGAGGACAATGTCGGCTCCGACGAGTCCCCGCTGCGCTAGCGTCGACAAGGCCTTGCTCCGCCGAGGCCCTGCGGTGCCAACAACGAGGCAGAGGACACCGCCGGCTCCGCCGAGGCCCCGCGCCGCCAACAACGAGGCAGAGGGCATCGCCGACTCAGCCGAGGCCCCACCCTACCGGCAACGCGGGGGAGGATTTCCACCGCTCCACTGAGGCGCCGCCCGCCAGCAACGAGACAGAGGACATCGCCGGCTCCGCCGAGGCCCCGCCCCGCTGCCAACGAGGTCGCGCCACACAGAAAACGAGGAAGAGTAGACCACGGTAGGTCGCCGCCGCTTGGGTCCTAGTAAGGCCACCACGGCTACCCTCCTGTTGAAGCCAAGCTAGGCGGGTTGACCATTGATGGCCGGTTAGCTTCTTGGCGGCGACGTGGAGTCGAGGAGTTCTGTTGGAGAATAACGCTGCTTCTACTTAACTGCTGGTGCAGTTGGCTGACTGACACGTGGGCCCAACAGGCCACATGTCACTTACGCAAATGCCTATGATTGTGGAATGGGCAGGGTTTGCCATCAGTTCGGACATTGACATGGCACCTCGTGCTAAATAAACCAGCTGCTCTTTTTTGCAGTTCCACCAAAATCAAGCAAATTCGCACGTAGCTTGTATGATTTCGCCCTTATATGTGGCAACGCCTTGAACTTATCGGCATCTCCTTTCTTGTGGTGGAAATGAATGATTCGATGTATTCATGAACATTTTGTGCAGTTCCCATTGAAATCAAGCTGAGCACCCCTGTTTGCACAAATACAAAAAAGTGATTAGTATAGAGCAAACTGTACTATGAATTGACAGTTTCAACAGGCACATACATGGTCCATGTAGAGCACACTTTTAGAAAAATGGAGCTCACCAGAAAGAATCCTAGAACAACATTGTACTCATGCATCACAACAAAAAAATGGAGATTTTGTCAGTCCTTCTGAGCTGAAGTTACTTTGGTCTTGTGGGGAGTAATGTAACCATCCTTCAACTGCTCCTTCTGATGATAAGATAGACAGGGCTTCTTCATCCTGGCATAACCGGAACTAGTCACTTCACACACTCCATATTCTTCTTCAAAGGAAGATGATCATGTTGTGCAAAGACAAGAGGACTACTAAATGCTAGCATCACTGTTTGCTCGAAAAAAGGAAAGTAAATATTTAAAACAGCACAGATGAAGCACTTCTCAAGGATAATACCACTTTTTCATGACAGCACCGGGAGTTGATTTTTGTTTTTCTTCCCCTTGTTCTTCCCCTTCATCACTTGGTTCAATAGCAAACAAGCTTCGCCTTCAATGTAAGATTTGGCATGTCAATTAGGGACCACAAGTATAGTAGTAAACTTAATTTTCTGATGAAAGTGGCAAAATACAGGCCAACAGTTGTGAAATATCCTTATCTTACCTCAATGGGATATTACGGTGCACATATAGATTGGAAGTCTTGTCTCCATTTGTGCAGTTCACTAAAATCAAGCAACATTATCATACAAGTAGCACAATATATGAATGCACACTGCAGAATCATGTGAAAGAAGGCTAGTACTGACCTCTCATGATGCAGAATTCAAACAACTCACAAGAAGAAGATCTGAACCAAATTCGCCTTAACAGATAGGAAGTAAGATCTCCTCTTGTGCAGTTCCACTAAGATCAAGCAATCAAGCAACTTTGTCGATGTGACATTTTGGTTGAACTACACAAAACACTCTTAAAACAAAAGTGTTTTGTGCAGTGCAACAAAAGGTCAGAATGGCAACGAGGTGAAGTAGATAACCCTGTTTACACAGAGGTGCAAAGGAAACAATTAGTGGTCAATAACGGTGGATGACACAGAAGCGAACAAAAAGAAGCATCTACCTTATCTAAATGGGGAAGAAAGCAAGACAGTAGCATTTCTCAAATGGTGGCATTGATTAATATTAACATAGAGATTATATTAACAATAAAATTCGTTAAACATGTAATTTGCTTTTAACTGTGGCATCGCATCAATTTTCCAGCGGCATTATTAGAGGGTGTTTGTTTACAGGGACATTTTGGTGTAGGGACTAAAAAAACTCCATGTTAGTCCCATCTAAACCAAATAGGAGGAACTTTTAGGGACTAAAAGTGGGCATTTGGGACTAAAGAAAGAAGACCCCGAGGGAGTCTTTTTGGGACTTTTTCCTACAGTTGCCCCTGCCACGCATCGCACCTTGTCTCTATTAGTTCATTACTAGGGGTAACATGGTCTTTTAGCATGTCATTTAATAACCTCTAGGCCATGTTTAGTCCCTGGAACCCAGCAGGTAGGGACTAGGGAGTTTTTAACCAAACAGGGCCTTAGATTAACAATAGCTAATGAGTTGCACTGGACAGTGGATGCACCAGCACCATGTGCATCTACCGATGTACTGTGGTCATGCACAGTCTGTTGCAACAAAGAACAAGCAACCAAGGAGCATATTTGTGTTGGTCCCAGTTTTGTTATCTTTAGACGCCTTTCCCTACGTGAGCGCAGCAAATCTAGTCCTGCTCAAACTCTACAGCCTTGTCCCTTCCTTTTCCTTTTTGAACTAGTACTTTCGCCCCTTCCTTTCCTATTTGAACCACGTCCTAGATATATGCGATACAACTTTCCCCACTACTTTCCCCCATTCCTTTCCTCTTTGAACCACGTCCTAGATTAATGCTATACAACTTTCCCCCTTCATTTCCTCTTTGAACCATGTCCTAGATTCACGCTATATACAACTTTTCCCACTCCTTTCCTCTTTGAACCACGTCCTAGATTCGTGGTATACATGCAGCTAGAGCAATGCATGTGGAGTAAGTAAATTATACCTTAAGGTTCTTGGGGCGTGGTTCGGTGGGCGACGGGACGGCGGCGAAGAAGAAGGGGTCGGAGGCCCTCCCGCGCCGCCGCTAGGTGGAAAGTGAATAGCTGCGCCGGTAGTCCCTCGCCGACGGCGACAGTGTTAAGCCTCCTTCCCTTCCCGGCGGACGGATCCTGCCGGCTCTTTGAGCAGCAGTGAGGGGAGAGAGAGGCCAACGAAGTCTTGTTTAGATCTGGAGAGGGCGAGAGAGTGTGAAGAGAGCAACTACAAGCACTGAGGCTCCAGCGGGAGAGGGCGAGAGAGTGAGCGAATAGGCTAACCAGCTACACAACCCTCCCGTTATGTTCAACGAGAGGGAAATAACCTTTTATACATTCCTGCATTCGTGTGACAAGCATGCATGTTTTTGTGTGTGTGTGGGAGTCATTGGGATTTCAATCATAATCATGTCATGTGGCTTTGGTGGTAAGACTATCCACAGTGGTGCAGAAATAATGCAGCCTTAGTCACCTTACCTCTCTCCACGTAGTACGTTGGGTCCCACCAGTCAGAGGGTGAACAAACAAATTAATAAGAAAAATTAAAAGTGCCAGCAGTGTATCTTACCTCACACATCTCGCTACTGCTCGGGAACACTGTCCATTTGATCCCTCTGTTCGCTCACGTATTATTTTAAGTGAATCCTTATTATAACATGCACACAAATTTTGGCCACTTGTATTCGACTTAAGTCAGTGTGCCACCGTATCTCGTATACTTACTACTCCCTCCGTCTAGGTGTAATAAGTCACGTTAGAAGGTGCAACGGGACCAAGGTGCGTGCGTGCGCGCGCGCGCGCGCGTGTGTGTGTGTGTGTGTGTGTGTGTGTGTGTGTGTTTAACACCATGTGTGTGTTAGAGAGAGCGACAGATCGACCTACTCCTACAGAGAGATGTTGTGTAGTGTACAATTTTAGCCGCGAGAGTCGGTGCATCCTCTCGTTTCCGGGCGTGTCCGGTAGGGACATGCAGACAACTTCCACGCCCGCTCCTGACCAGCCTGGCCCACCCAAAGCCCCTCCATCGCCCGCGCGCGCTTCCCGCCCGAAACGGTCAGCGCCGCTCCAAAGAATCGGTGCCGCATTCATGCCCGGGCAGAGCGGACGCGACCTCTCACTGGCGCAAGAGTGATGGTTGCTTCGTCCGTCCAACTTACTCCTGGGTCTATGTGATTTGACGGCTCATTGGTCTTTATTACTGAGGTGGTAGGACTGTTGGATGTCCCACGCTTTCGGCGAAAGGAGGTATACTACTACTAGATTACAATTCTCTCCATTCTTACAGTGGAGGCGTGCAAGAGCAGTGAAAACACGCAGGCTCCGTGATTACATGGCCCACCTCACACTACTATCACCGTGCGACACCTAACTCTTTACATAGTACTCCCTCGGTTCCTAAATATTACTAGATGAGTCCCCGCGCATTGGCGTGGAACAGCGGTATATCTCTCTGCGCAAAATTATCGTTTTCATAGAACAAAAAAAACTCTATAACCGCATGACAAATGTGGTAGCCAAACTAAATAAACTCCCATCATCATTTAGATCATCCCATGTAAGGAAAAAAGATCAGCCAACTCCTGAACTCCTACTGCATAATGGGATTATATTTTTATTTTTGACATGTTAATGGGACTTAAAAGCTCACTTACATGCATGCTACCGGTGCATGCTTGCATGCAGACATGTTGATGTGATTTAAAACCCACTCACATGCATGTGGCACGGTATTTTTGCATGCTTGCATGTGGCTTAGTGCGGAGCCTCTCAACGTCAAGATCAGACGACTATTTTGGACTGATTTACTTCATCTAACGGCTACATCAATTTTGATGACGTGGCTCAAGGAGAGGATAGAGAATTCCTAGTAGTGGGGGCTAGCTATTACTAGTAGATATAAGTCTTTGTAGAGATTCCACTACATATGGAACAAAATGAATGAATCTACACTTAAAATGCATCTATATACATCCGCATGTGGTTCATGGTGCAATATCTACAAAGACTTATATTTAGGAACGGGGGAAGTACTAGTATAGTACGTACTATAATTTATCAGCGAGATAAATTTGTACAATGCTATGAAGCTTCCAGCTTCTGTTACATGTATCTTGCGTCCAAGGTTGCCCGTTGCAACATTTCATCAAATACAAAGGAGACTAACTTGCATGCTATTGCATCTCAATGATTGACAGATCATAGCAAATATGTACTCCCTCCATTCCAAAATAAGTTTCTCAACTTTGTGCAAACTTTAGTACAAAGTTGTACTACTACTAAAGTTGACACTTATTTTGGAACAGAGGCAGCTAAAGAAAAAACGATCCATGCAGTCCCTAGCCCTTGAACCGTGAACCCTGACCAGGCTTCAATTTGCCGGCAACGTTCGAGCTTCCTAATAAATGAAGTTTGCAACCTTTTGACCATCGGATCATTTTGTGCAGTTTCACCAAAATCAAGATGAGCATCCCCGTGGCAAAGAAATTTAACAAGCGTGATTAGAATAAGATTACTGGGACTAGTTGATGAGACATAAACTCATCACAAATACAGTACGTAGAAGCCAGTAGAGGTATGTGCGGGGTAAAGAAGTAGAGAAATATCCACAGGGAGTGATGTGGGCAGCTGAAGCAGTGGTGCAAGCCGGCTATAAAGGTAGTTGTACCTGAGGGACGTAGCTCAACCTTGAGGAGGGCGGTGGGAGGCGGTAACTGCCTACGTCGCGGCAGTGAGCAAGGGACGAAGGCAACCTCACTGACTTTGAGAGAGAGAATGGCGGGGACCCCTGATCGGGACGTGCCGATAGTGGTGTTTCGCCGTCGGTGACGGCCACCGCATCTACACTAAGCATCCACCCCTTCCCCAAGCGGACGTGATCCGCCGGGATGTTAGAGATGTGGCCAGAGTTGTTTTGTGCGAGAGAGTGTGAAGAGAGCAACCCCAGCAAGCAACCGTGTAGGCTGGCCCGTCCTGACTATGTACTCCTTTTCTCTCCATATGAACCTATCATATTGCGTATGTGCCACTGAAGAAAAAAACTTTATTTATAAATGACGCGGCACCTACTACTCATTCTCCTATAACCTTGTGCTTGGCATCTCCAAAATATTGACCTTGCGATTGGCTCTTCGCCTCTTCGGGAAGTCGAGCAATAATGGTAGTGCAGTATATATCATTCTGGCTATATGAGACCGAATGAATTGCTGCACGTCCACCATGTGGGCGAGGGTCGAGGGGCAAGGGAGAGTGCTACATACGAAGCAAAATGAGTGAATCTACACTCTAAAATACGTCTATATACATCAGTGTTTGGAGTATGTACTAGTAGTTCATATTGAAATCTATTAAAGGACATATATATTCCAAACAATATGATATAATCTCTATAACTAAGGTAGTAGGGACGAGGAGTAAACGGAGGGAGTAGTAAATTTTTCTCCTCGTCCTGTGAGCCACCGCGCGCATGGGCGAGGGAGCGGGCGTAAGGCATAGTAAGCAAGCTTCACCTCATCCTGCGAGCCACCGCGCCCGTGGGCGGGGGAGACGGCATACTAAGCAAGCTTCTCCTCGTTCTGCGAGTTGATGGGACACATCAAAAGTACTCCAGTGTATAGAGCCTTGCCTCTAAGGTAGGCCCCACATGGGAATATGTGTCGATGACATCTCAAACAAAATATTGCATGCAATGTGTGTGAAATGGAGGCCTATCCATATCATACATAGAGGGTCGGGCAATCCATGAGAAGAGAGGAGGGGTCATAGCTATCGATAGAGTCGAAGAGAGGATCAAGTGGGTGGGTGCGAGATCGATGAAGAGAGCCATCGAAATTGTGTGTGTGTACAAGTCAAAGATATAGGGCGACTGGCCTACCGGAACGTTAGAGGGCACAAGTAAAGTTTGTGTGTGGCAGGGAGACATGACTAGAGCGCTCGATGTATTGGTGTGTGTGGGGGGGAGGGGGTGGTGGGAGGGGTAGGCAGAGGCCTAACTATAGAGGTAGAACGACTCGTATATGTGTTGAGAAGGAGAGACCCAACTATGTCTTGAGGGAGATCGGTCGACATCCATACATAACTAAAGGACGGGAAATATGATGGGAGAGAGATAGAGGAGAGAGAGAGGGAGGGAGAGGGGTAGAGTGCTGGATGGGTGATGGAGTTGCTTCTCGAAGATGGTGGGAGAGGCCTACTAGACAAACTGAGGGTGGAACTGCAATGTTATCAATAAGAGTGGGGATGTGTTTCTGTGTGTGCCTGTGCGTGATAGATCTGTCGGGACGCATCCATGGATGATGAAGGGGAACCATGTGTTTGGTAAGCAAACCTA
The DNA here is from genome assembly GCF_018294505.1 of Triticum aestivum. Classification (NCBI taxonomy): domain Eukaryota; kingdom Viridiplantae; phylum Streptophyta; class Magnoliopsida; order Poales; family Poaceae; genus Triticum; species Triticum aestivum. Next base: position 172,342,546 of record NC_057797.1, on the reverse strand, counting down.
ACTAGATCGGTAGATCAATTGTTGTTTGTCGGAGGAAGGGAGAGACACAATTAATGAGGTAGGTCGATTGACGTGTGGGTAAAAACGAGTTATAAGGACCTAGCTAGCTATATGTATAATGAGAGATCGGTCGGTGTACGTCCATTTGTTAGAGGCTAATAAGGCCCAACGAAACGGATAGACAGAGAGAATGGAGCTAGGAGGTGGTGTGAGAGGCCCAACTACTAGCTAGATAGGGGGAGGAGTGCGGTTGTGAGAGAGCGATGAAAACAGGGGCGAGGTTTACACGTGTGTCTGACCGTATGAGAGACATGAGGCAAGGACACATAAAGGAGGAGATTGAAGGTGTGTTTGTATGTTGTAGGCAGGCATCGCTGGAGAGGTTTATCGATCGGTGTGTGTTGGAAAGGAGTTGTGGAGACTCTGGGAGAACGACCTAAAGAAAAAAAAATGAATGTGCCCGATAGATAGAATGCCGAGGGAGGGGGAGGGCAAGGAGGGCGCGTGCATGCACGAGAGAAAGTTAGTGGTAGCTACAAAGGTTAGAGGATTGTGTGGGTGTAAGAGACTAACAAAGATCATAATTTGATATGAAAGCGGATTCATATATTTGAATAGGAGATCATAGTGTTTTAAACATTGCATGCATGAATATAGCGGTGATACACGTGCTGTGCACATGTTATACCATAATGTGATAATGCATGGTGTTTGCAACTCACAGCTAAATGCTGAACAATCTAAACCATACTACACATCAAACAATCTCACATTTTATTTGAATTTGTGATAATGTGTGGCGTTTGAAGCTTACAACTAAATATCGAACAATCTAAACAACACTATATATATCGAACATTCTCACATTTTATTTGAATTTGTGGTAATGTGTGGTGTTTGCAACTCACATCTAAATACTTGTAGGCGTATGGGGCGGGGCACCATACATAATGTGATAAACACATTATACATATGAGACATGGTTTAGATTATGAAGATCTAGCTAGAGCTAGAAATGTAATGTGATTTGAAATCAAAATAAAGTGGATTCAAAAAATCTAGTTCGAGTTCATATAGTACACATAGTTCATATGTAACTCGAGACTAATCATGTGGTGTGCTGTGAAGATAATACACAAACGATGGTTTAACTTGACAATAATGATGATTGTAGATCTTACTAAAACAGAGAAACGAATTCAAATGCTTTGACTTCACAACAATCATTACTATAGATCTTATTCAAATAGAGAAACGAATTCAAATTTAGTTCATATTGAAGCGGTAGTATATACGTTTGGAATGCACTAAAACGTTCATTTGAGTAGTAGGTTGCATGCATTATACACGTAGTGAAATATTTTAATTGAACATAACATGAATTCAAAGTTTTGAATGACATTTGTAGGGCGCATTGATTTGGTACAGTACACGTTAGGCTTGTCCGGAAATTTCAACCCACGCCTTGTTAGCCCAAAATATTTAAGATATATCTTTGTCTCGTTGTGCTCCGACAACTCCCTCCATCTCAACCCGCGCCTTGCTATTCCAAAACTACAACACGCGCGAAAACTCCCACCTCCTGTGAAATCCTGACACGTGAAATGCCCGTGGTACCCCTGAACCGAAAGAACCGCCTCAAATCGATGGGGGTACTTTCGTAACTTACCCCACATTTCGGACAAGCGCGTCTCTAATCCATGGTTCCCCACTGCCATCCCATCCGCCCACCCATTCGTAGGCCGCGAAAACCCGTGACGAAACCCCACGCCCTACTCCGTCCGCCACCCAGCTGGAGCCTCTTCCCCGACGACGACGTCCACATCAACACCTCGACGTCCCTCCTCCATCGTACCGGATGAGGATCCGTCGTCGATCTCATCATCCCGCCGGTTCAGCCACACCGTCCTCCACCTCCAAGGAGCTGCCCCGATGTTCCCCTCGTCTTTCGCGCCACCTCCATTCCCACACCGCCGTCTTCACCTTCACCACCGGAAGAGCATCATCATCACCGTTTCCTCGGATGAAGCTGCGGCATAATCGGCGCCACCAAAGAGGTTGTACACTAATCGCCACATTTTCTTCTTGATTCGATCTCACGGTGCTGCCGGCGCTCGGTCCCGAGCCGACACGGCGCGGCTCCATCCACTGCAGCGTCGCCGGCCACTTCCTCCATGGCGTCGGTCCCTCAGCGGCGACATCCACATTAGTAGGACCTGCTGCTGCTTTAGCTCTCGCTCGTGCTGCTGCTCTGCTCTTGCTCTCGGTCCCCTGCCTGGTTTGCTCTTGCTCGCACTGCTGCTCTCGCTCTTGATCTTGCTTGCGATGCTGCTCCGATTTAGCTACACTTCACTCCGATGCCGCCGGGGTGAAGGAAGAACCAGCCACAACAGGGAGGGGGGCTCGCCGGAGAGGTACCCCACTATCTATCTTAGGGTTCAGGATGGGGGTGGTGGTCGCCGGCGGTGGTGGGGCGTTGGCGGGGCGGTGGCGTGGGGATCGCCGGAGAAAAAGCTCGGCACGGGGGGGTGGGGGGCTAGAGGGATGGCCGGGGCGGCGGCGGACCGACGGTGGGGAGTGTTTTTGGGGCGGCCAGGGCGGCGCACCGCGGGCGGCAGGGGGCTGCTGTTTGGCCGGCTCAGGGGGGTGGAGGTTGAAGATGAACCGCAGGCCCTTGATTTGGTATCCAACGGCTGCAAAATCGACTAACAAGAGATGAAAAAGTCAGTCGACTGACGTGTAGCCTCACCTTGCTAGTGCGTCCAGTTTCGACAGCAAAATTTAGTTTCAACAGGTAATTTCAGTTTCGACAGTTAAGTTCAGTTTCGACAGTTAAGTTCAGTTTCGACAGTTAAATTCAGTTTTGACAGTTAAGTTCAGAGATGAGCGGCTGATGTATTTTACATCTAGCACTTTGTGGTTCTGTATTTTACGTCATGTATTGGAGATGCTATTAGAATTCCACTCAGGTTAACGTTGTTCGTTGTCTCTCTTGTCCTGCTTCAGCCTCGGCGTCATACAACTCATCGGAGCTGCTCCAACGACGAAACCCTCCATCACAGCGGAGCAGTACCTCGGGCTCCATCTCCAGACGCCTAAGATCTTCTTCCCCTCCTCCGATAGCCAAGTCAGCCGGAGCATCCTCACCGGCCAACCCAACCACCCTGAGATCGACATGGCTTCGCCAAAGAGGTTGTACACTTATTGCATCTCTTTTCTACTCTACATGTTATATATATATTGTCCACTGAGCACACAGATTTGTTCCTTTAGTGTCTCCTTGAAAGAAAATACGTAGGAATTTTAATTTTCACTTGTCCTTCTTTTCAAATTCCTATTCATAAAGCACAAGACTAAGAGATAGTAGCATAATAGCATTATAACCGTACATTTTCCTGTGGTTTGACTTAATCTCACCATGCTTCTTTGCATCCTGTGATCTTCCAATTGTTGTGAATCAAACACCCAGATTGGCAGAAATCCTGTGTTTTTAAATTCTCTGTTTTGCACGTGCATTCTTATCCTATTCCTGTCTATTTCCTATCCCTGCATTATTGGAATCCTCCAATTCAAATGAGCCCTTACAGAATCACTTCTCATACAGATAATTGTCAAAGAAAACCTTGCGTGGTTTGTCCCGCTCCTACTGCGCCGTTGTCCACGCTAGCTCAGCTGCTCCAATGACAGATGGGTCTAGCACAGCAGGGATCCGGCCTCCAAACTGTCTTTCGCCGCCTCAGATCTTCTTCCCGGCCGCTGGCAGCCATGAAAACTGCACTACCATCATCAACCGAGAAGATGACCTCGAGGACTACACGGGTCCGCAAGAGAGGTCGCACTCTTTCGTGTCTGCTTACGTTATGCATCGCTTAATATTACATGCTACTTTATCGTCCTATTCACTGATTAGACTCTGAGTCAGCTCCAAACTAATGGTCAAACTTGAGTTTTTAAATGGTTGTGGGGTACATATCGGGGCTGCTATCAATAGTATCTATCTACTATCTGGTTAATCTCCGGTGTCTACTATGAGTTTCATGTTGGGTGGGAAACAAACAGTGAAGAAGCCATTATATGTATTTTTTAACTGAAGCCATTATATGCCTGCTATTATTGGTTTTGGGTCTATCCACAGGTTGCTACCATCACTCTGGATTTCTGCATGCACTCCTTACATAATCTCACTATGTTTTATTCCTATGCATGACATTTATTGTAAACAATTGAACTGAACATGTAGAGCAAAAGAGACGAGCCTTGTGTGGCAATAAAATTTCATGCAGACGTCGCTCCATGGTAGGCGCAAAGGCAGCCCCCTCCACGCATTTCGGATTGTAATCGAGAGGAAGATATCTGTTCCGAGGGGGATTCAGAAGGAGAAGACAACTCCTATTTACCCCCTGAGGTCTTCGCTCTAACTTGGCATGCTGATGTTGGTTATATCATGCATATGGTGTCTTGCATTGCTTACTTTATACATCAAATATGTCATCTGCTTAGTTTAGACATCCCTTGTGCGAATGCCATCTGTTTAGTTTATTCATCGTTTATGTGAATTATGCAATGCCATCTTGTTTAGCCAGGCATCATATATGTGAATTTTGCAATGCCATCCTGCTTAGCCAGTCATCTTATATGTAAATTATATCAGGCCATCCTTTTTTCGTTACATATTACATTTGTCAACAATGTTATTAGATTCAACTGCTCTTCATGTGCATCGGCCATTTGACACGGTGATGGCAAATTCTGGAGTGAAAACAAGGTCTTCAGAGCAGACTATGCTATCTGACGAAGCGCATATCTCGCTGGTTACGGATAGCTCCTCAGAGGAGGATTCAGAGACAGATGACCAATCCTATTCCCCCCCCCGAGGTGTATGCTCTAACTTGGCAGGGTTATGTTGCTCATATCGTGCGTATGGTGTCTCGCATTGCTATGTCATTTGATTAGTTTAGACATGCTTTGTGTGAATGCCACCTGTTCAGTGCCTAATTACCATATATGTGAATTATGCATTGACATCTTGTTGCAAGACATTATATATGTGAATTATACAATGCTATCTTGTTGCAAAGGCATTATATATGTGAATTATGCAATGCCATGCTGTTTAGCCAATCATCATGTATGTGAATTATATCATGCTATCATTTTTTTGTATTACGTGTTCCATTTGGCGACAACGTTTGTATATTCAACTACTCTTCCTATGCATCAGCCATTTGAAGCGGTGATGGAAGTATCTGGAGTGAAAACAAGGTATTCAGAGCAGACAATGCTACCTGCTGAAGCAGACATCTTGCTGGTTACAGAGAGCTCCTCAGAGGAGGATTCAGAGATTGATGACCAGTCCTATTTTCCCCCTGAGGTCTATGCTCAAACTTGGCAGGGTTATATTACCCATGTCATGCATGTTGTCTTGCATTGCTTAGTTTTTACATCATATATGTATTGCCATCTGCTTACTTGCTTACTATATAAATCATATATTTGAATTATATCATGCCATCATGTTTACATAGTACATACATACACATCATCTATCTGAAGTATGGCATGGCAACCCATTTAATAAAGACATCATATAGTTATATCATCCCATCCTGTTTAGTGTTTACAACCATCATATTTTGAACTATGGCATTCTATCCGTGAATGTATGCGAATTATGGCATGCCAACCTGTTTACATAGTCTCATATTTTGAACTATGTCTTTCCATCTTTTTTAGTTAGCCATCATAATGTGAAATTGTGTCATGCTATCCTATTTAGTTAGCCATCATATATGTGAAATTGTGTCATGCTATCCTGTTTGGTTAGACAACATAAATATGAATTATTTCATGCCCTCTTTTATTCCCCACTATCCATTGCACCTGTCTATCATACAATGTCTATACTTTCAATTACTTTTCTTGTTTATCAGCCATTTGAATTGGAGAGCGTGATGGCAGTATCTAAGGGAGTAACAACACGGTATTCAGAAAAGATAGTGCTACCAATTGATGCAGATAGAACCACGGTTGTACTTGCCGAAGGACCAGATCCACCACACATAACCCAGACTCTCGCAGATTGTACCCCTACCCAGTTGGACAGAGATTCAACTACACCCCTTCTAACCCCAACCCCGGCAGATAGTAACCCAATTCCAGTTGACACAGCACCGTCTCCACCACAGAGCACCCAAACACGAGTAGTTAGTAAGGGAACTGCAGTGCCCAAAGCACGAGGACCACCACTCCGAATCCCAACTCAACGCTTAAAGGAGAAGAAGATTTGTTCCCAGGTCAGGTTCTGTACCTATGGTTCATACTCCTTTGCTCTTGCATGACTGTATTTACTCATACCAACTATTTTCAAATTTGAAGGATGGAATTGAAACTCCAATGGCGCAACAGGTATGTTTTAAACCTGTTTGTTTAACTGGTTTGATGTTGTAACCTTCTCTATGCTGATTTCAGTTTCAATTGAATAAACAGTTATGTTCTCATGTCATGCACATTACAAGTGTTGTTATTGCTCTATAGTTACCCATACTTATATTCTGTCTATTCTGCTTTGTCTTGAACAAATATTATTTGAACTGTGTCTCTATCTTGATTTGGCAACAAAAACTAGAATGGTATAGACCATAAAGTGACCATGGTACATAGATATATGTTTGTTTCATGCTGTTATCCTGTCCACTTTACTACTGAACTCATTTACCAAAATGAGTTTCATATGCAACATGGTAAACATGTGATGTGTCTGCTTGTTTCTCTTTTATAATGCGGACAAAATATTGGAGAATAGTACCGCGTTATCCAATGGTAAAGGAAGTAATGCAGATAAGGTTCAAGATAGTGCGACATCCCTGTTGGTCTCCAAGAAAGCTGATAAAAACTATCTTGACGACAGTGAGGGAACCCATCCTGTCTTGATGTAGTGTTCGAGTTACTGGCCACTACTGCTGGCACAAGCTCTTCGAACTCGCTGCCTGAATTAGTTCGTCTTCTTGAGTCTCAACTTCAAGTTGAAAGACATCGATCAGATGTGCTGCGACAGGAAGCTGAAGGACTGAGGAAGTCCCTGCATAATTCAGATGCATATTTTCTAGTGCAACAACAAGCGCTGGAGCATTTAAGCGCCAAACAAGAGAAAGTTAATAATCTTGCTAAGCATCTTGCCAGCATTATGGGTACCCAGGATATTGTTTCTTGAGATCTTCTGAAGTGGTTTCAGTTATGGATTTGTTTTGCTGCGGTGTTTATTTGCGCTGGTCGCCAACTTTGACAACCAATGTATATGATATGCTGCTTTGTTCCCTATATTTGCACTGGTGGCGAACTTTGATGCCCAGTGGATGTAATATGTGTAATAGCCATGATAGCCTAGCGTTAGTTGCTTGCTTATTTATTTCCTTGTTGTCTTGTTTATTTGTTTGCTTGTAGTCATTGCAGTTCTTTTTCCGCGGTTAGCTAGTGGCTACAATAACCTATTTTTTAAAACTAGGCCACAATAACCATGGGCTAATATTTACTGTAGTGACACTGGGCCTCCTACTGGCCGTAGAAACATTGGGCCTTCTACGGGCCGTAGAAACAATGGGCCTTCTACGGGCCATAGAAACAATGGGCCTTCTGCGGGCCGTATTATCAATGGGCCTTATACGGGCCGTATAATCGATTGGCCAAACATGGGCCAAACAGACCGCATTATGGCCGTAAACGGGCTAGAGTTGGAATCGTCCATTCATGGGCCGACCATAATGGGCCATCGTTAATAGGCCGTATTTGATGATGCTATGAAATCGGCCCAACGTATTAACGGACCACAAACGGGCCGACTGTAACCACGGGCTAAATTTGGCCCACAAGCAGAAAATGACAGTAACGGGCTGTAAGTAAACGAATGTTGGAAATGAGCCCAAGAATAAATGGGCTCTGAGAAGGCCAAAAGATAACATGGGCTGGAAACGGCCCAACGGAATAACGGGCCGTTAATGGGTATAAAGTGATACAATGTTCATTATGGGCCAGTTTCACCACGGGCCGTTAATGGGTGTAATGTGATACACTGTTCATTACGGCCCAGTTTCACCACGGGCCGTTAGTAGGCCAAGAGTTACATAGGGCCTCATATGGGCCGAAAGACGTCATGGGCCATACATGGGCCAGAAGTGAAAACAGGCTGGAATCATATTGGATGGCCCAGATGACGCTACTGGGCCTAATTCGGATAGGGTGTAACGGGCCTTGGGTTAGCGGGCTGTAAATGGGCTATATTCGAACAGGCCGTTAACAGGCTTTCCATGGGCCGGCCCACCAGCTTTTGACCAAGTAAAACGGGCCGACCTTTTCACAGGAATGGGCCTCTGTTGGACCATGCCACGTGTCGACGTATCATAGGCGCCTTCCGTCCAATGAGTGGTTGACATCTGTCCCAACAATGAGCCGACACGTGTTTCCTCCAGCCAATGATGATTTTACAAGTGGAAAATCCCTATTGGTCGGGGCTGTTAACGGGTTATCGGATCCAAAACCCGACCCGATAGCTTAACGGCGTTCCATTACGGTGGATGCCACATGTCGGTCACCCTTGACGAAAGCACTTCTGTGACGTGCGATTTATCGTCATGGAAGTGGACACTTCCGTGATGATAATTTTTGTAATGTCATGGAACACTTCTACGACAACACAGGTATGACTATGTTGATTCTATCATAAATTTGTCATGGATGTACATGAGTGACAAAAAAAGCGACCTACTGTGACAAACACGTATCATCACGGAAGTGTATTTTTTTGTAGTGTCTTGATCAAAAAGGATAGCCTCTATGGGAGGACGGCAAGCGTCCACCCTATAATGCGCAAAGATTTCTTTGGCCTTTTTTATTATGAATATAAACTCATGAGCCAAAAAGATAGTGGCGGCACGCTTAACAGAAGAATGCTCAATATTAGAAAATTCGAGGAAAATCCTTTGTATGCAAGGATGCATATGCATGAATTGTCTTTCAAGTTCAACTACAAGCATGACAATAGAGTCCGCAAGACTACTAGTTCTATGAAGGATAGAACTACCCATAGAAGGTAAAGCACCGGCACAAGTAAAGAAATCTTGAATAACACATTTTCCAATAATATTACCACTACCAACACGGAATTTTTTTGTATGTAAGATGGGGGGGGGGGGTTCTTTAGCAGGAGCATCAGAATTTTTCATGATATTATTATTGTCCATATTGACAATAATTTCCCCAATTTCAGACATAATGGCAGAAGGTGCAAAGGGCAAAAAAAGAGACAAATAGAGAAAGAGAGGGAGGATAGAGAGAGAGAGAGAGAGAGAGAGAGAGAGAGAGAGAGAGGGCGAATAAAATGGCAAGGGTGAAGTGGGGGAGAGGAAAACGGGAGGCAAATGGCAAATAATGTAATGCGGGAGATAAGGGTTGCGATGGTTACTTGGTATGTTGACTTTTGCGTAGGGAGTCAAATCTTGACTTGTGCGAACCTCCCAGGCAACGGTGCCAGAAATCCTCTTGCTACCTCTTGAGCACTGCGTTGGATTTCCTTGAAGAGGAAATGATGATGCAGCAAAGTAGTGTAAGTATTTCCCTCAGTTTTAGAGAACCAAGGTATCAATCCAGTAGGAGGTCATGCGCGAAGTCCCTAGTACCTGCACAAAACAAATAGCTCCTCATAACCAATGCGATAAGGGGTTGTCAATCCCTTCAGGTCACTTACAAGAGTGAGATCTGATAGATATGATAAGATAATATTTTTGGTATTTTTGTGATAAAGATGCAAAGTAAAATAAAAGCAAAGTAAATAACTAAGTATTGGAAGATTAATATGATGAATATAGACCCGAGGGCCATAGGTTTCACTAGTGGCTTCTCTCAAGAGCATAAGTATTTTACGGTGGGTGAACGAATTACTGTTGAGGAATTGACAGAATTGAGCATAGTTATGAGAATATCTAGGTATGATCATGTATATAGGCATCATGTTCGAAACAAGTAGACCGACTCCTGCCTGCATCTACTACTATCACTCCACTCATCGACCGCTATCCAGCATGCATCTAGAGTATTAAGTTCATGAAAACAGAGTAACGCCTTAAGCAAGATGACATGATGTAGAGGGATAAATTCATGCAATATGATAAAAACCCCATCTTGTTATCCTCGATGGCAACAATACAATACGTGCCTTGCTGCCCCTACTGTCACTGGGAAAGGACACCGCAGGATTGAACCCAAAGCTAAGCACTTCTCCCATTGCAAGAAAGATCAATCTAGTAGGTCAAACCAAACTGATAATTCGAAGAGACTTGCAAAGATAACCAATCATACATAAAAGAATTCAGAGAAGATTCAAATATTGTTCATATATAATCTTGATCATAAACCCACAATTCGTCGGTCTCAACAAACACACCGCAAAAACAAGATTACATCGAATAGATCTCCACAAGAGAGGGGGAGAACATTGTATTGAGATCCAAAAATAGAGAAGAAGCCATCTAGCTAATAACTATGGACCCGAAGGTCTGAGGTAAACTACTCACACTTCATCGGAGAGGCTATGGTGTTGATGTATAAGCCCTTCGTGATGGATACCCCCTCCTGCGGAGCTCCAGAACAGGCCCCGAGATGGGATCTCGTGGATACAGGAAGTTACGGCGGTGGAATTAGGGTTTTGGCTCCGTATCTGATCGTTTGGGGGTACGTAGGTATATATAGGAGGAAGGAGTACGTCGGTGGAGCATTAGGGGGCCCACGAGGGTGGAGGGCGCGCCTGGGGGGGGGGGTAGGCCCGCCCCCTACCTCGTGGCATCCTCCTTTATTTCTTGACGTAAGGTCCAAGTCTCCTGGATCATGTACGGTGAGAAAATCACGTTCTCGAAGGTTCCATTCCGTTTGGACTCCGTTTGATATTCCTTTTCTTCGAAACCCTAAAATAGGCAAAAAAAACATCAATTCTGGGCTGGGCCTCCGGTTAATAGTTTAGTCCCAAAAATAATATAAAAGTGGATAATAAAGCCTAATAATGTCCAAAACAGTAGATAATATAGCATGGAGCAATCAAAAATTATAGATACGTTGGACACGTATCAACGCCGTCTTGGGCTCCACGGTGACCTCTGTCCTACCGTCCTACTGGTCTTGGTCTTGTTGCACCGGAAACCTTTGCCTAATGCCTCGGGACTCCTCGTCTGCGCTTGCCCCTTTAGCACCAAAGAGGAAACGAGGACACTGCGTGCGCTGCCGCCTGCCTGGCTCTAGTCATCATGGCTTACGTCACAGAAACCTCGTGAGGTGCCCCTCGCCTTGATCTCTCCACCCCTCGCGAGCCAGCCTGGTGAAGCCGTCCGTGAGGAGGTCTTGCATCATCTGCCTCGTGAGTCTTGGCCCCTCGCGAGGGTCTTGAATATTTGTTGGTGAAGATGGGCCGTATAGGTCCGCTGATAGAGCCACGCTGCAGGCCGCAGGCAGGCAAGTCTGGGGACCCCCTTTCCCAGAACGCTGACAGCAGCCTCCGGGCCCAAGGCGCGCTCGGGCTTGGCTGCGAGGCGAAGCCAAGGGGCAAGCACGGAATGCCATGGGAGCCATCAGCCCGCGGCCATGGTTGACGCGTGGCGACTGATTGGACGTGGGCGTCTCTGCTTCCCCATGATGCCTCGGCAACTGCCCGACTTGACGGGTCCTTGCTGCATGCAGAAAACAGATCATTATTACCTTAGATTGTGGAGGCCTGCGGTTGGCCTCCCCTTGGCTATAAATGGGAAGTGGGGGGCGGAGCCCCCGTCACCCGTATCTTCCTTGCTTCTCCCGCTTCTTCTTCTTCCTTACTCCACTGCTGGTAGGGACACCCATGGCGCCTGCGAAGAGGCTCTCGGTTGCAGAGAAGGGGAAGGCTCACCAGGAGGGGCCTGGCTCACCGCCGCCCAAGAGGGGGCGCGGCCGTCCCCGCAAGCACACTGCGACCCCCGCCGCGGCCCCTCACGGTCGCGGCGGTGCCTCTTCTCATGGCTGCGACCCCCTCCACGGCCCCTCGCGGCCGCGGCGGTGCCTCTTCTCATGGCGGCGGCCGCCCAGGTCGTGGTAGTCCTGTTGATGAGGTGAGGCGTGCCATGGTTGGGCGGCCCCCTCGGCCGATCTTCCATTCAGCGGAGGTGATGCCGGAGTTCATCGTGTGGTCGGAGAACCCGGCCGGCACTTGGCTTCAGCTCCCGCACTTCTTTATCGGCGAGCTTCCTGCCACTGGTGCAGGCGGTCTTTGGCTACAGGCGGATGGCTGCTGCAGCAAGGCTTCCTAGGTCACGGTCGAGGTCTCCGCCGCAGGCAACACCGTCCTGGCTCGCGGCTGGCAAACGTTCGCCCGCGCGTGTGGACTAGGCAGGCGGTGTGCCCTCCACTTCAAGTACAACGGCGACGCGACCCTCTTCATGAGGGTATTTGGGGAAGATGGTCCCCACGTAGGGTGCTGCCCCGAGGACAACGACGGCGACGAGGTGCTCGGCCTTGGCGATGGTCGTGATGAGGAGGAGGGCGGCTTCGTCCTCGGTGCTGGCCATGGTTCGTCCAGCTACGATAGCTCCTCTTCCGACAGCAGCTCCAGCAGTGGTGGCTACGACCAGCCGCCACGCCCGCTTCGAAGGCGGCAGTGGGTCGTCGCATCGCCGCGCTCCGGTGAAGCGCGAGGAGGGGTCTGGCTAAACCCAGGAGAGCGCCACGGGCCCGTCCTCGCGACCTGCCACGCGGGCACGTCCCACTTTTGTTTTGTTCTTCCTTTCCTTCCTGCATTAGAGAGAGACAAGTATGGGGCCCTGCTAGGGCGCGCAACAATTATGATTTCTAAGTGGCTGTGCTATGTTTATCATTCCTGTGTTGTGTTGCAGCGTCATGTTTTATGTATGCGCATAGAATGACTTAGCTCAATGCGCCTGAAGTAGGTTTCGCCTCACGAGACGCGCGTTCCCCAATGCTTGACGAGGCCTCCTGTGCTTGGAAGGCGCCTGAGAACTGCCAAAATTCATTAGGGAATACTTATTCTTCTGGACCCTGGTCGTAGGCACTGCCGGCCGTAACCCAGGGCTTCACATCGCGGTACCCGGGGGGCACGGATTGAGAGTGGAGTGCTAGCTTGCGAGCTCGAGCGAGGGTGCCTTGCGAAAGACAAGAAAATGAAAACGCTCACGAGGGTGCCTATCCAGCTCCCTCGCGAGGCACGCGAGGGAGAGGATGGGTCAAAAACAAGGAACCGAGGGCAGAAAAGGAGGCAACAAGGACAATGGAACCAGGCCAGCAAGGAACACCAGAAAGCAAATTCTCACATAAAAGAGGGGGTAACCAACTGCGGAAAGCAAATGAAAAGCCGCGTCCAGCACCTAGTCTAGTATTCTTGTATTCTCACCAGCGCGGAGCTAAGTGCTGCCACTAGGCATGGGAGGGAGCCCCCGAGGCCCGAGGGCAGCACTCCTGAGACTCCGGGGCGTGTACAGACCCACTCACTATTACGTGAGAGTGTCACAAGCGGAGATTCTTCACAGGCACTGGGCCTTGCTTCACTGGCACCAGACCTTGCTTCATGGGTAGAACTTCCGGAGGTGCTGGATGTTCCAGGAATTGTGGATGGGGATCCTGTCCTGTGTCTCCCGGCGCGCGGCGCCAGGCTTGGAGACGTGGGCGACCCGAAACGGGCCCTCCCACATGGGTGAGAGCTTGTGCAGCCCTTCCCTGGAGAGCACTCGCCTCAGGACAAGATCACCCACCTCGAGCATCCTGGAGCGGACGCTGTGGCAGTGGTACCGTCGTAGCGCCTGCTGGTACCTCGTAGCTCGGAGCAAGGCTTCTCGGCGGCGCTCCTCCCCCAGCATGAGATCCATCCCCCGCATGGCGTCCTGCTGCATTTCATCAAACGCCAGGACCCGCGCGGAGCGATGCCTGACCTCGTGTGGGAGAACCGCTTCTGCTCCGTAGACGAGGAAGAACAGGGTCTCTCCTGTCGGCCAGGTGGCGGTGGTGTGGATGGACCACAACATAGACTGGAGCTCGTCTTGCCAGCCCCTGCCGTAGGCCTCGAGCTTCTTCTTGAAGGTCCTTGTCTTGAGACCCCTCAGGACCTCCGCGTTGGCGCGTTCGGCTTGGCCGTTGCTCCTGGGGTGCGCCACGGTGGCGTAGTAGATCTGCATTCCAAGGTTAGCACAATACATTTTGAAGAGATTGCTAGTGAACTGTGAGCTATTGTCGGTGATGATGCGATTAGGGACCCCGAATCGGCTTACGAGGCCCTTGATGAACTTGACTGCTGACCCGGCTGGGATGGTGCAGACAGCTTCCACTTCCGCCCATTTGGTGAATTTGTCAATGGCGACATAGAGGTAGCGTAGCCTCCATGCGCTTGAAGGAATGGCCCCAGTATATCCAGCCCCCAGACCGCGAACGGCCATGAGAGTGGGATAGTCTGGAGGTCCCGAGCAGGCTGGTGGATCTGCTTGGCGTGGAACTGGCAGGCCTCGCAGGATTTTACCAGCTCGGCCGCGTCATTGGGTGTCGTGGGCCAGTAGAACCTGCTGCGAAAAGCCTTGTCGACCAGGGTGCGCGACAAGGAGTGGTGCCTGCAGTCTCCGCCATGTATGTCGGCTAGAAGCTCATTCCCCTGTTCCCTGGAAATGCATCATAGAGAAACATCATTTGGTCACTTCCTGTATAGCTCACCATCCTGAATGCAGTATGCCGTAGCCTATCGGGCCACACGCTCCGCGTCTTCTTCTTCGGCAATGTGCCTTGCGTTAGGTACGCCTTGAACTCCTCGATCCAGCACCTCTCCTGAGGCTCAAGCACTAAGAGGAGGCGCGCTCCTGAGGTCGGGCCGCAGGCGGGGGCTCCCGAGGCTGGAGGCTGGGGAAGTTCCTCCTGAGATGGCACTGGCTCCGCAGGCGGAGGTGCTGCCGAAGGCTTGAAGAGTTGCTCCTCGAAGACGCCAAGCTCTTGGGGCAGCCGCTTGGATGCTCTTCTGGCGATGTCATCCGCCTCTTTGTTGGTGCCACGAGGCACATGCTGTAGTTCCAGGCCCAGGAACTGCTTCTCCATTTTGCGCACCTTCGCGAGGTATGCCTCCATGTGCTCATCCTTTGGCTCGTACACCTTGTTGGAGAAGTTGACGAGGAGCTGCGAGTCTCCCTTGACGGTGAGGCGCTTCTGTAGGGTAACGCAGCAGAAAACAAAAATTTTCCAACCTACACACCAGCCCAGGACCACTATGGAGACTGCATACATGGTTTTATCTTTTTCGTTACCGACTCGTAGCGCAGCTGGACGTAGAGTCGATGACGATCGGCGGTGCAGATCCCCGCAGCTAGGATTTACAACCTCCCAACTGTGAGGATGTATACCCTCATCTGCTCCTCAGACAGCCCTCCGGGAGGTGATCGAATAGCCCCCCGGACGGTGTCGCGGACAGCCCTTCGGGAGGACCTTCGAAACTCGAGCGGTCACTCGGACAGCCCTTCGGGAGGACGTTCGAAACTCGGACGGTCACACGGACAGCCCTCTGGGAGGCACTCACGAACTAAGACCGAGACTACGATCTCTCCACAGAGTTGCACACATATGGTGTCATCTATCCGGCAGGGCTTCGCCGTCCAGAACTAGTTCCTGCCGGAACCCAGACAGCCTTTCGGCTATACGAAACTATTTCGTGGGGAGGGAGAAAGAAGCCAGATCATTGCATGGCACTTGTATGTGAGAAGGGATTAGGAGAATGGCAGACCCTCCTCCTCCTTTTATACGCCAAGGCAAGGGGTGGGGTGGTGGAGGAAATACCAAAACACCCATGCTACATGTCCCACATGAAGAGTGAAATGGTAACTCAAGTGGGGCACCAAGGGGACACCATGGAGGCACCCCCTTGGCCAGCCACAACCTTGCCCCCTCCCATGGGGGGGGGGGGGCAACAAGCCACCAACATGTCTCCTAGAAACATGGGTGCTCCCTAGACAAAAAGCCACCAAACATGTAACCCCCGATTCATGGGATCTTGTCCCCTCGTGCTGAGACAAGATGTTTTCCGCGAAACATTTTTTCTGAAAGATTCCAGAAGGTCCCAGATCATTTCTGGCATCCTCTAAAATTCTTTTGGGCATGATCCGAAACATTTCTGGTGTGGTGATTTTTATCAGCGAAAAGCAACAACGATGGCTACGGCACCTCCGGAAAATTTTCGGTTTTTCTCTCCGAAAATTCCCAAAAGTTCCCAGACCAATTCTGGGGCCCTCTAAGAATTTCCAGGCGAGTGCCGAAACTATTTTGACCTAATAATATATTTCGAAACAACTTTTCGGTTTTACCGAAACTCTTTCGGTGTTCTCTCTCCGGAACTCTTCCGTTGTCTCTGAAACTTTTCCGGTGACTTTCTCTCAGACTCCCTGTCTAGTATTCAGCAGATAGATGACCCTTAAGCGTGTGACCCTATAGGTTCGGTGAAGTATAGACATGACCTGGAACCCCTTCCAATCAACGATCAACATCGGAACCGTGGACACCCATATTGACCCCTATACCCACACGAATGAATATTCGAGTGAACCTCCAGTTGTTGTGTGCTATTCCTGTTGCTTCGTGATATGCTACAAATACCCGAGGTGAGATTTACTTGCATCCCCGTGGATCAACGACTTGTCCACTATGTTAGTTACCTCGTTATCGGTTTTGTTCTCTTTTCTCGTTTCCGTGTTGCGGCATCCCTCTGATCAAATCACACTGTGTCTAGCCAGACGATGATGGATACCGTAACACCGAGAGGGCCCGAGAATATCTCTCCATCGTCGGAGGAGCAAATCCCAATCTTGAGCTATCAAGTTACTTGACACACTTTTCCATGAACCCGTAAGCCACCATAATAGCCACCCATTTACGGATGACGTTTAACAAACCCCAAAGTTCATGAAGCAAGTATGAATAAACTCGATACTCTCATGGTCTAAGGAATTATGCAAACATTAACCATCTCTGTGTTATGTACCATTAACTTGTGACGAACGAATCTCATAGCATAACATCAATCCGGGTCGATTCAGCACAAATGTTCTCTTAACATTGTGCCCTCAAAGTTGCTTGCATAGACATGCCCATGACGAGGAAAACAGAATCATCATGCAACACTTGAGCTAGTCTTAGAGACCAGACTAGGAATACTTCTTACCGTTTATTATTCCACACGTGCATATGAGTCTTCCTCCGAGCCTCGTGTTATTGCAGACTCGAGAACCATAGCAGTTATAGCATGGAACATAAAAATAATTATGATCATGGAGATAAGTAATAGCATTTATTATTGCCTCTAGGGCATATCTCCTACAGCTTCACCCCCAGGGCCACCACCGCTTTGAGGCCGGCGATGAGACCCTCGTTCTCTGCGATATTGTTGGAGACCTTCTTGCCCTACTGGAAGCAGAGTTGCACAACGTAGTAAAGCTTGTCCTGAGTGGGCGAGATGAGCATGGCTCCAGCCCTTGCGCCCTTCCGTGCGAAAGCGCCATCAAAGTACATGACCCAACCATCTGGCGCTTCACTTCCTGGCGAGAGGGATCGCTTCTCGCCTGCTTCGAGCTCTGGGGTGTCGGTCCATTCCGCCACAAAGTCGATGAGTGCAGCCCCCCTGATGACTCTGGTTGTGCTGAACTCCAGGTCGAATGCTTGCAGCTCGATGTTCCATTCGGCGACCCTTCCCGTAGCATTGGGGCTTCTGAGCACTCTCTCCAATGGGTAAGCTGAAATGACCTTGATGGGGTGACCTTGGAAGTAGTGGTGCAGCCTGCGCAAGGTCACCAGGAGCGCGAGGAAGAGCTTCTGAGGCATGGGGTATCGCGCCCTCACATCTCGCAGGACCATGTTGACGAAGTACACTGGGTGCTCGACAAGGATGGGAGAGCTGACGGAGTTTTGGCTCCCAGGGACTGAGGTGTTTCCTGCGGGTTTCCAGCTCCTGAGGCTACTGTCTCAGGAGCATTGCCTTGGTGCTGAGCTACCTCATCTGACTTGGCGACTTCACTTGGCGGGTCCTCGACCTCCGGCCCCTCCCTGAGGGCCACCAACGCCGCACTGGCAGGGTGGGGTGTGGCAGACAGGTAGAGTACCAAGGGCTCGTGAGGATGAGGCGCCACCATCACCGGCAGGCTGGTCAAGTATCTCTTGAGGTCTTGAAATGCCAGGTCAGCCTCGGGGGTCCATTCGAACGGACCCTTCTTCTTCATCAGCTTGAAGAACGGCAATGCGCGCTCCCCTAACTTGGAGATGAAGCGCCCCAATGAAGTCACGCAGCCTGCAAGCTTCTGCATCTCCTTGAGGGTTTGTGGTGGGCTCATGTCTTCGATTTCCTTGACCTTCTCTGGGTTGGCCTCGATCCCCTTGTGAGACACGAGGAAGCCCAACAGCTTGCCCGAAGGGACACAGAACACGCACTTCTCCGGGTTGAGCCACAGGTCCACATGGCGTAGGCTCGTGAAGGTCTCCTCCAGGTCCTGAATCAGAGTTCTTGCCTCCCGAGACTTCACCACAATGTCATCGACGTAGGACTCAGTGTTTCTTCTGAGCTACTGCCCCAAGGCGATGTGCATCAGTCGCTGGAAGGTCACTCCTGCATTGCGCAGTCTGAATGGCATGCAAGTGTAGCAGTACACCCCACATGGGGTCAAGAAAGCTGTTTTCTCCTCATCTTCCACCTCCATCTTAATCTGGTGGTAGCCTGAGAACCCATCCAGGAAACATAGCAGATCGCACTCAGTGGTGGAGTCGACAATCTGGTCGATGCGCGGCAGCACTAACGGGTCTTGAGGGCAAGCCTTGTTGAGGTTGGTGAAGTCGACACGCATGCGCTCCTTCCCTCCTTTCTTCCGCACAACGACCGGATTCGCGAGCCACTCTAGGTACTGGACATCGCGAATGACACCCGCTGCCTCCAACTTGCGGGTTCCTGAACAATGAAGGACTGCTTCTCGATGGATTGCCGCCTTGCCCTCTGCTTCATAGGGTGCACATTAGGGCATACCCTCAGGTGATGCTCGATCACACTTCTCGGGACCCCTGCCAGTTGCTTGGGTTCCCAGGCAAATACTTCCATGTTCGCCCGCAAGAAGTCCACCAACTCTTTTTCTTGATCTGGGGCGAGGTCGGCACCTATGGTAAAGGTGGCGCCAGAGGCCCCGTCCTTGTCGACCGGTATCTGCTTCGTCTTCGCTCGACCCTGAGTGAATAGCTGCTTCTTCTTGGTTGGTGCAGCTCCCTTGGTTCTGGGCACTGCCTTGTTGGTCGGGAAAGCTGCCGCCGTGGCCCTGAAGGCGAGCTTGAGGGCTGTCACAGCTTCCTTGGTGTCTCCGACCACGGTGAGGACGTCCTTGCTTCCTGGTGATACATCTCCAACGCATCTATAATTTTGATTGCTCCATGCTATTATATTATCTATTTTGGATGTTAATGGGCTTTATTTTACACTTTTATATCATTTTTGGGACTAACCTACTAACCGGAGGCCCAGCCCAAATTGTTGTTTTTTTGCCTATTTTAGAGTTTCACCGAAAAGGAATATCAAACGGAGTCCAAACGGAATGAAACCTTCGGGAACGTGATTTTCTCAACGAATGTGATCCAGGAGACTTCGAGTGGGCGTCAAGAAACAATCGAGGAGGCCACAAGGCAGGGGGCGCGCCTACCCCGTGGGCGCCCTCCACCCTCGTGGGCCCCTCGTTGCTCCACCGACATACTTCTTCCTCCTATATATATATCCACGTACCCCCAAACATACAGGAGCACCACGAAAACCTAATTCCACCACCGCAACCTTCTGTACCCGAGAGATCCCACCTTGGGGCCTTTTCCGGAGCTCCGCCGGATGGGGCATTGATCACGAAGGGCCTCTACATCAACTCCATGGCCTCTCTGGTGATGTGTGAGTAGTTTACTTCAGACCTTCGGGTCCATAATTATTAGCTAGATGGCTTACTCTCTCTCTTTGGATCTCAATACAAAGTTCTCCTCGATTCTCTTGGAGATCTATTCGATGTAATCTTCTTTTGTGGTGTGTTTGTTGAGATCCGATGAATTGTGGGTTTGTGATCCAGATTATCTATGAACAATATTTGATTCTTCTCTGAATTCTTCTATGTATGATTGGTTTATCTTTGCAAGTCTCTTCAAATTATAAGTTTGGTTTGGCCTACTAGATTGATCTTGCTTGCAATGGGAGAAGTGCTTAGCTTTGGGTTCAATCCTGCCGTGCTCGATCCCAGTGACAGTAGGGGAAACGAAATGTATTGTATTGTTGCCATCGAGTATAAAAATATGGGGTTTATATCACATTGCATGAGTTTATCCCTCTACATCATGTCATCTTACTTAAAGCATTACTCTGTTCTTATGAACTTAATACTCTAGATGCATGTTGGATAGCGGTCGATGTGTGGAGTAATAGTAGTAGATGCAGAATCATTTCGGTCTACTTGTCACGGATGTGATACCTATATACATGATCATACCTAGATATTCTCATAACTATGCTCAATTCTATCAATTGCTCGACAGTAATTCGTTTACCCACTGTAATACTTTTGCTCTTGAGAGAAGCCACTAGTGAAACCTATGGCCCCTGGGTCTATCTTCCATCATATTAATCTTCCAACACCTATCTATTTCTATTGCCGTTTATTTTACTTTGCCTCTTTATTTCTCTTTATCATAAAAATAGAAAAAATATTATCTTATCATATCTATCAGATCTCACTCTCGTAAGTGACCGTGAAGGGATTGACAACCCCTTTATCGCGTTGGTTGCGAGGTTCTTATTTGTTTGTGTAGGTGCGTGGGACTCGAGCATGTTCTCCTACTGGATTGATACATTGGTTCTCAAAAACTGAGGGAAATACTTATGCTACTTTACTGCATCATCCCTTCCTCTTCAAGGGAAAACCAACACAGTGCTCAAGAGGTAGCAAGAAGGATTTCTGGCTCTGTTGCCAGGGAGATTCGCGCCAAGTCAAGTCAAGATTTGACTCCCGACAACGAGCCATTTCTGGCGCCGTTGCCGGGGAGTCTACGCACAAGTCAAGACATACCAAGTACCCATCACAAACTCTTATCCCTCGCATTACATTATTTGCCATTTGCCTCTCGTTTTCCTCTCCCCCACTTCACCCTTGCCATTTTATTCGCTCTCTCTTTTACGTTCGTCGCTTTCTTGCTTGCCTTGTCATTACGGCTAGTCCTCTATCTTCTGCGTTGTCTCCCGAGAATGAAGTTCTTAATTTTAAGCAAAGGGAGGGAGAAAATCTAAAAGACTCTTGGTATAGAATTTGCAATGCTCAAAATAGATCTACCAGGAAGCAATCTACTTCCGTTCTTCTCCACAATTTTTATGTAGGCGCTACTCCTTGGTACAGATATATTCTGGATACCATTGCCGGAGGGAATTTCTTGGGTAGCTATACTTTTGATTCTTATAATGCTATGATAGATTTGTTCGGCTCACCACCTCTTTTGGTTAATGGAACTATGTTAACTTTGGAACATGTGATGCAAAGGCTTGAAATTATTGAGAATAAAGTTGCTACTTTAGAGTTGATTGAGAATTTGGATAAAAATATCCACAACCAAATTACGCAATATGGATCTAAGGTAGGAGTTACTCTGAAAAGTTTTAGGGAAAAAGAACCCATAGTTAATGAAAGAATAGATCAAGATCCTACTAGAATCGATAAACATGAGGGAATTATCACCAACTTGGGGTCCGCTTTTTCTTCCGTTAAAAATACTCCAAATCCTCCTACCAAAATTGCCAAGCTTGTTTATGTTCCTAAAAATAAGGGTGAATCCTCTAGTAAGGAAACTGCGGATTTAAAATCAATAAGTGTTCATCACAATCTTTTTGCTATCATTAAGGAACCGTTTGCTACAAATGATTTTCTTGATTTTGTGCCTAAGAGTATGACAATTAATAAAAATAAAGAAACTCCTAGGGGTTATAGGTGTCTTATTGAAGAATTTCCCACCAAAGATGGCAATACCTAGATCTATCCTTGCTTTTATACCTAGCTAGGGGCGTTAAACGATAGCGCTTGCTAGGAGGCAACCCAATTTTATTTTAGTTTTTTGCTTTTTGTTCCTGTTTAGTAATAAATAATTTATCTCACTTCTGTTTTGGTTGTGTTTTTGTGTTTAATTAGTATTTGTGCCAAGTAGAACCGTTGGGAAGACTTGGGGAAAGTCTTTTTGATCTTGCTGTAAAAAACAGAAACTTTAGCGCTCACGATAATTGCTTCCATTTTTATTTGGGAAGTGCTATTTAGTTAATTCTTTTTGAAGATGATTAATAGATAAATTCCTCACGTCCAGAAATTTATTTTAGAATTTTTTGGGTTCCAGAAGTTTGCGTTAGCTACAGATTACTACAGACTGTTCTGTTTTTCGTGTGTTGTTTGCTTATTTTGATGAATCTATGGCTAGTAAAAGAGTTTATAAACCATAGAGAAGTTGGAATACAGTAGGTTTAACACCAATATAAATCAAGAATGAGTTCATTACAGTACCTTGAAGTGGTGTTTTGTTTTCTTTCACTAGCGAAGCTCACGAGATTTTCTATTTAAGTTTTGTGTTGTGAAGTTTTCAAGTTTTGGGTAAAGATTTGATGGATTATGGAACAAGGAGTGGCAAGAGCCTAAGCTTGGGGATGCCCATGGCACCCAAGGTAAAATTCAAGGACACCAAAAAGCCTAAGCTTGGGGATGCCCCGGAAGGCATCCCCTCTTTCGTCTTCGTCTATCGGTAACTTTACTTGGAGCTATATTTTTATTCACCACATGATATGTGTTTTGCTTGGAGCGTCTTGTATGATTTGAGACTTTGCTTTTTAGGTTATCAAAATCATCCTTTCTGTACACACCTTTTGAGAGAAACTCACATGATTTGAAATTTATTAGAATATTCTATGTGCTTCACTTATATCTTTTGAGCCATATTGGTTTTGCTCTAGTGCTTCACTTATATCTTTTAGAGCATGGCGGTGGTTTTATTTTATAGAAATAATTGATCTCTCATGCTTCACTTATATTATTTTGAGAGTCCTTTAGAACAACATGGAAATTTTCTTTTAGGAATAATATAAAAACTTTCATAGAAGTGCATTGAGTACTATGAGAAGTTTGATACTTGATAATTATTTTGAGATATGGAGATGGTTATATTAGAGTCATGCTAGTTGAGTAGTTGTGAATTTGAGAAATAGTTGTGTTAAAGTTTGTGATTCCCGTAGCATGCACATATGGTGAACCATTATGTGATGAAGTCGGAGCATGATTTATTTATTGATTGTCTTCCTTATGAGTGGCGGTCGGGGACGAGCGATGGTCTTTTCCTACCAATCTATCCCCCTAGGAGCATGCGCGTATACTTTGCTTTGATAACTTGTAGATTTTTGCAACAAGTATATGAGTTCTTTATGACTAATGTTGAGTCCATGGATTATACGCACTCTCATCCTTCCACCATTGCTAGCCTCTCTAATATGGCGCACTTTTCACCGGTATCATACACCCACCATATACCTTCCTCAAAACAGCCACCATACCTACCTATTATGGCATTTCCATAGACATTCCGAGATATATTGCCATGCAACTTTCCACCGTCCCGTTTATTATGACACGTTCCATCATTGTCATATTGCTTTGCATGATCATGTAGTTGACATCGTATTCGTGGCAAAGCCACCGTTCATAATTCTTTCATACATGTCACCCATGAGTCATTGCACATCCCGGTACACCGCCGGAGGCATTCATATAGAGTCATAGTTTGTTCTAAGTATCGAGTTGTAATTCTTGAGTTGTAAGTAAATAAAGTGTGGTGATCATCATTATTAGAGCATTGTCCCATGTGAGACAAGGATGATGGAGACTATGATTCCCCCACAAGTCGGGATGAGACTCCGGACGAAAAAAGTCCATAAAAAGGAGAAGTCCTAAAAAACTGAGAGAAAAAGAGAGAAGGGACAATTCTACTATCCTTTTTCCACACTTGTGCTTCAAAGTAGCACCATGATCTTCATGATAGAGAGTCTCCTATGATATCACTTTCATATACTAGTGGGAATTTTTCATTATAGAACTTGGCTTGTATATTCCAATGATGGGCTTCCTTAAAATGCCATAAGTCTTCATGAGCAAGCAAGTTGGACGCACACCCACTTAGTTCCTTTGCTGAGCTTTCATACACTTATAGCTCTAGTGCATCCGTTGCATGTCAATCCCTACTCACTCACATTGATATCTATTAATGGGCATCTCTATGGCCCATTGATACGCCTAATTGATGTGAGACTATCTTCTCCTTTTGTCTTCTCCACAACCACCATTCTATTCCACATATAGTTCTATATCCATGGCTCACGCTCATATATTGTGTGAAGATTGAAAAAGTTTGAGAACATCAAAAGTATGAAACAATTGCTTGTCTTGTCATCGGGGTTGTGCATGATTTAAATATTTTGTGTGGTGAAGATAGAGCATAGCCAGACTAGATGATTTTGTAGGGATAACTTTCTTTGGGCATGTTATTTATAGAAGACATGATTGCTTAGTTAGTATATTTGAAGTATTATTATTTTTATGTCAATATTAATCTTTTATCTTGAATCTTTCGGATCTGAACATTCATGCCACAATAAAGAAAAATTACATTGAGAAATATGTTAGAAAGCATTGCACATCAAAAATTCTTTTTTATCATTTACCTACTCGAGGACGAGCAGGAATTAAGCTTGGGGATGCTTGATATGTGTCCAACATATCTATAATTTTTGATTGCTCCATGCTATTATATTATCTATTTTGGATGTTAGTGGGCTTTATTTTACACTTTTATATCATTTTTGGGACTAACCTACTAACCGGAGTCCCAGCCCAAATTGATGTTTTTTTGCCCATTTTAGAGTTTCCCCGAAAAGGAATACCAAACAGAGTCCAAATGGAATGAAACCTTCAGGAACGTGATTTTCTCAACGAACATGATCCAGGAGACTTGGAGTGGGTGTCAAGAAACAATTGAGTAGGCCACGAGGCAGGGGGCACACCTACCCCCTGGGCGCGCCCTCCACCCTCGTGGGCCCCTCATTGCTCCACCGACGTACTTCTTCCTCCTCTATATATCCACGTACCCCCAAACATCCAAGAGCACCACGAAAACCTAATTCCACTGCCGCAACCTTCTGTACTCGAGAGATCCCATCTGGGGGCCTTTTTTGGAGCTCCGACGGAGGGGGCATTGATCACGGAGAGCCTCTACATCAACTCCATGGCCTCTCCAGTGATGTGTGAGTAGTTTACTTCAGACCTTCGGGTCCATAGTTATTAGCAAGATGGCTTCTTCTCTCTCTTTGGATCTCAATACAAAGTTCTCCTCGATTATCTTGGAGATCTATTCGATGTAATCTTCTTTTGCGGTGTGTTTGTCGAGATCCGATGAATTGTGGGTTTATGATCCAGATTATCTATGAACAATATGTGATTCTTCTCTGAATTCTTTTATGTATTATTGGTTTATCTTTGCAATTCTCTTCAAATTATCAGTTTGGTTTGGCCTACTAGATTGATCTTTCTTGCAATGGGAGAAGTGCTTAGCTTTGGGTTCAATCTTGCGGTGCTCGATCCCAGTGACAGTAGGGGAAACGACACATATTGGATTGTTGCTATCGAGGATAAAAAGATGGGGTTTATATCATATTGCATGAGTTTATCCCTCTACATCATGTTATCTTACTTAAAGCATTACTCTGTTCTTGTGAACTTAGTACTCTAGATGCATGCTGGATAGCGGTCGATGTGTGGAGTAATAGTAGTAGATGCAGAATCATTTCGGTCTACTTGTCACGGACGTGATGCCTATATACACGATCATACCTAGATATTCTCATAACTATGCTCAATTCTATCAATTGCTCGATAGTAGTTCGTTCACCCACTGTAATACTTTTGCTCTTGAGAGAAGCCACTAGTGAATCCTATGGCCCCGGGGTCTATCTTCCATCATATTAGTCTTCCAACACTTAGCTATTTCTATTGCCATTTATTTGCTTTGCCTCTTTATTTATCTTTATCATAAAAATACCAAAAATATTATCTTACCATATCTATCAGATCTCACTCTCGTAAGTGACCGTGAAGGGATTGACAACCCCTTTATCGCGTTGGTTGCGAGGTTCTTATTTGTTTGTGTAGGTGCGTGGGACTCGAGCGTGATTTCCTACTGGAGTGATACCTTGGTTCTCAAAAACCGAGGGAAATACTTACGCTACTTTACTGCATCACCCTTTCCTCTTCAAGGGAAAACCAACACAGTGCTCAAGAGGTAGCACCTGGCATCTTCATGAGGTTGTAGGCAGGATGAGTGGCTGCCATGAACTAGGCCAGCGCCGGGTACCCGAGGATGGCGTTGTACGGCAAGCCGATGCGGGTGATGTCGAAGTCGACCAGCTCGGTGCGGTATTTGTTGCGTGTGCCGGAAGTCACGGGGAGACGGATCTGCCCCAGGGGGTCGGAGGAGCCGCCGCCGACCCCGGAAAAAGGCTTGCTTGGGCGGAGCCGCTCAAGTGGTGCGTGAAGGAGGCTGAAAGCCTCCACGGAGAGCATGTTGAGGCCGGCCCCGCCGTCGATGAGGGTCTTGGTAACGGCTACGCCGCATATGGTGGGCGTGCAAAGCATCGGAAGCACGCCCGAGCCGACGGTGGTGACTGGGTGATCCCCCGAGTTAATGATCAGGTCGGCCTTGGGCGCCGCCGAACCCGGGAGAGCCCCCTGCCGCGTGGAGACGGCACTGATCTGGCGAAAGAATGGCTTGGCGTGATGATCTGAGGGCGGCGCCTGCGAGCCACCGAGGAGAGCCGCGACGACGGGGGGTGCCAGTCCTCTGAAGTGCGCGATGAAGAGGTCACGTAGCTCCTCCCAGGAGGCCACGGAAGATTCCAGCACATGGAGGAGCCAGGCGCGTGGCACACCAGCCAGGGCCATTGGGAGCTAGTTGGCCATGACTTTACTATCACCCCCGGCCTCCAAGACGGCCTCCTCGTATGCCAGCAAGAAGGCTACCGGATCTTCCACACCATCATAACAAGGCGGCATCTCTGGCTTGAACTTGTGTGGCCAGTACACCCGCCGCAAGGCGGGGGTGAAGGCCCGGAGCCCCCCGACGCTGCGGAGGGCGCCCATTGATCAGTCGGAGAAGAGGCGGCGTGCATGAGAGTCGGTCGGAGAGGCAAGGCCGTCGGGGGGCGGGGGGCAAATCTTCAACGCACCCCTACCTGGTGCACCAAATGTCGGATTTCTGGTTCCGGCAAAACCCTTGAGGTTTGAACACTGGGGTGCGCACAAAGATCTCTCCCCCTCTCTAGCTCGCACACTCTACGATCTCACGGCCTAGCTCGACGAACCCAAAGAACATGAGACACAAGATTTATACTGGTTCGGGCCACCATTGTGGTGTAATACCCTACTCCAGTGTGGTGTGGTGGATTGCCTCTTAGGCTAAGGATGAACAGTTACAAGGGAAGAACAGCCTCGCAAGGAGAGGTGTTCTTGTGCTTGGTGAACTTGAGTGGTTGGGGTGCTATGGATTCGATCTAGATCCGAATCAGATTGCCTCCTATGGTGGTGGCTAGTCCTATTTATAGAGGCCCTGGTCCTCTTCCCAAATATTGAGCGGGAAGGGATCCCACAACGGCCAAATTTGAAGGGAGACAACTAGTACAAGCTATCCTGACAAAAGTAGTCTTTGCCTGCCAAAGGCTCTGGTGGTGATGCCGTCTAGGGATCCACGGTGACCTCCATCCTACCGGCCTGCTGGTCTTGGTCTTGTTGCACCGATATGGAAACCTTTTCCTGATGCCTCGGAACTCCTCATCTGCGCTTGCCCCTTTAGCACAAAAGAGGAAACGAGCACACTGCGCGCGCTGGCGCCCGCCTGGCTCTAGTCATCATGGCTTTTGTCACAGAAACCTCGTGAGGTGCCCCTTGCCTTGATCTCTCCACCCCTCGTGAGCCAGCCTGGTGAGGCCATCCCTGAGGAGGTCTTGTGTCGTCCGCCTCACGAGGCTTGGCCCCTCGCAAGGGTCTTGAATGTTTGCTGGTGAAGATGGGCCGTACAGGGCCACTGGTGGAGCCACGCTGCGGGCCGCAGGCAGGCAAGTCTGGGGACCCCCGTTCACAGAACGCCGACATACGTATACACACTCTCCCCTCTCATTGCTATGCATCTCCTAGATAGATCTTGCATGATCGTAGGATTTTTTTTGAAATTGGATGCTACGTTCCCCAACAGCATCCTCATACACTAACGACTTTGAGGACTGAGAGCGGCGTCGAGGATGCAACCGAAGAGAGAGGATTGTGGGTGTGTGGCGAGGATGGGGGGTGCGGCCGCTCGGGTGCACCATTATTATGGAGTAGTGGGAGTTATGGGAGAGAGGCGGGCGCCGGTCAAACCTGTCGGATCTGGGGTTCTGTCAGACCCTTAAGGTTCGAACACTGGGGTGCGTGCAAAGGTTTGCTCCCTATCGATCCATGCCCTAGCTCTCTAAGATCTCGCAGACGAACACGACGAACTCTCAACACAGAAAGACACAAGATTTATACTGGTTCGGGCCACCGTTGTGGTTTAATACCCTACTCCAGTGTGGTGGTGGTGGATTGCCTCTTGGGCTAATGATGAACAGTACAAGGGGAAGAACAACCTCCTGAGGTGGAAGTGTTCTTGTGCTTGGTGTGTTTGCGTGGGTGAGATGATCTTGAATCTGCTCTCGACTTGTGATGGTGTCGATCCTCTGTTCTCTCTCGTCGTCTCTCCGTCCTCTTTCTTTCTTTGAGGTGGCTAGTTCTACTTATATAGGCCATGGTCCTCTCCCCAAATATTGAGTGGGAAGGGAGCCAACAACGGCCGATTCAAAAGGGGACAACTAGTATAGGCTATCCTGACAAAAGGTGGTCTCCGCCTGCAAAAGGCTCTGGTGATGACGCCGTCTTGAGCTCCATGGTGACCTCCGCCTTGCCGTCCTTCTGGTCCTGGTCTTGTTGCACCAATATGGTAACCTTTGCTTGATTCCTCAGTACTCCGCGCTTGCGCTTGCCCCCATAGCACTAAAGAGGAAACAAGGACGCTACGCGCGCTGGCGCCCGCCTGGTCTCGATCGTCATGGCTCACGTCATGAGGACCTCGCGAGGTTTACCTTGCCTTGATCTCTCCGCCCCTCGTGAGCTTGCCTGGCGAGGCCGCTCTTGAGGAGGTCTGGCATCGTCCGCCCCGCGAGGCTTGGCCCCTCGCGAGGGTCTTGAAAGTCTTGTCGATGAAGATGGGTCGTACGAACCTGCCAGCCCGGCCACGCCATGGGCCGTAGGCAGGCAAGTCTGGGGACCCCCGTTCCCAGAACGTTGACAGTAGCCCCCGGGCCCAAGGTGCGCTCGGGCTTGGCTCCAAGGCGAAGCCAAAGGGTCAAGCACGGAGCGCCATGGGCCCCAAAAGCTTGGGCCCTCGGTTGACGTGGGGCGGTTAATTGGACATGGGCGTCTCCGCTTCCCCATGCCGCCTTTGACCCCGCCTGGCTATGCGGCCCTCGCAACCTACACAGTTATTCTCCCATTGCGCACGCCTTGCTCCCCCAGTCCTCCTGCTTCCTCAAGACTCTACTCCTCCTCTCTAATCTAACCTGCACTCTGCCCGCTTCATTGCCATGGCGCCGAAACAAGTAGACAAGGGGAAGAAGCCTCTGTCCCCGCCTGGTTCGCCTCCAGCCGCCGAGCCTGCAGTCGGCCGGTCCTTGGTGCTCGACGACGAGGCCGTGGACAAGGTGCGCCCCATGCTCGCCACCAGTTTCAACGAGTGGGGGGAGATGGTGGCTTGGCCTGCGTCTCGCGCTCGTATTGCTCGGTCAGTCACCAAGGTCCCAATCTTCATTGACGTCCTTTGGGCAGGCCTGATCCACCCTTTCTCTGCCTTCTTCAACGCGGTGCTTGAACATTACCAGATCCATGTGCTGAATCTTGACCCCCAATCCGTGACTCCCCTCGTTGTCTTCGCCTTCGTGTGTGAAGCCATGGTGGGCATTGCCCCATCCGTGGCCCTTCTCCGCCACTTCTTCTCGTTGCATCTGACTGATCCCCGACAAAGCTTGGGGTGCGTGAGCTTCCAGGCCATGGCCACGGCGGCTGGCGCGGGGATCGACTTCGAGCTTCCTCCATCCACGAGCGAGTTTCGGACGCGGTGGGTATTCGTTGACGCCGGTGTGCTCAGCCCTGTGCTCCATGCCCCGTCAGCGCCCGCCGTTCGCCACTCTGGCTGGGGCCACAAGAGGCTCGCAAGCCCCCATCTTGCCCCTGTCTGGCTCAGGCTAAGGATGTTGAAGGACCGCGGCGTGACCGCGCCGATGGTGGTGAAGGAGTTCATCAAGCGCCGGGTTGCTCCGCTTCAACGCCATTCTCGCCCGATGTGGGCCTTGCTCAACAGTCAGGACCACATGAGGCTTCAGGAGTTCGGGCTCCCCCTTGGGGTGCGGCAAACGGTGCTCAAGGTCCTGACATGTGTCCCTTTGCCGGACGATTTACCTGGGAAGAACTGTCTGCTGTACCGATGCAGGAACAAAGCCGAATTCGCTGGTGGCATGCCTTCCTTTGATGAGTGGGGGCTGTGTCCGGAGGGCCTGGTGGGATCCCGCGAGAACCCTGCCAGCGTGGTTCCCCCTTGGTTGTTGTTGCCGAGCTCGTCCCGAATGTGGGTGCAGGGGGACGAGAGCTACCAGAGACTGGCGGCACGGGCGCTGATGTGCAGACGCCGCCTGGGGCTCCTGAGGTGTCGTCCTCAGGATCCCGTGATCCTGGGTCGCTGGTAGCTGAGGCGATGCCGCACGCGGCTCCCGAGGCCGAAACTCCAGAGGCCTCGGAAGGTCCTGGTGAGACCGCGCCCGACTATTCTCCGGAGCCAGGCACCCCTGAAGTTGTCCTCTTGAGCACTCCCCGACTAGTCCCCGCAGTGGCCGCCACGTTCAACGCTTCGGTCGGCTTTGCGTGGACTTCGGGGAGCTCCACAAGAGGATAGGATCTCCGAGCGGCAACGGTATCTTCGGGCCATTGAAGTGACGAAAGTACATTGTTGTTGACGAGTAAGTATCTTATCTTGGTGATCTTCTGTGTGCCGCCTTCGTTTCCTGACGATTGTCCCCTCAGGACCCCTTCTGCCGAGGCCGTGAAATCTCCTAAGAAGCAGATCCCTCTCGTCCCGCCGCACCCGCCAAGCTCCGGTGCTGCAGGTTCGGGCACTGCCCGTGGCGTGGGGTCAGTCATTGGAGTCGGTCCGTCATCAAGGCGCCCCGAGCTCGGGCCTTCATCGTCCTTTCTTCGAGGCCTTGCTTGGAGCGCAGCAGGCGTGCCAAGGGCTCCTCCCCTGGTCGTGGTCGGCAGCTGGTGTCCCCGTCCCCAGGGTCTTCTTCAAGCAGCGGGACCTTTCGGTTTGGCCCCTCGTGAGGACCGGCCGGCGCCCGGGGCCGCGCCCGCCCCCAGCCCCCTACCGAGAGGAGGCGCTCCGCGCCGGGCATCGCCCACAGCCCTTGTAGCAGAGGCGATATGGGCCGTGTGCTCTGGTTCGAGCGCGGGCGGAGCGTCTGCTACCTCTTGAGCACTGTGATACGTCTCCAATGTATCTATAATTTTTGATTGCTCCATGCTATGTTATCTACTGTTTTGGGCAATATTGGGCTTTATTATCCACTTTTATATTATTTTTGGGACTAACCTATTAACCGGACCCAACCCAGAATTGTTGTTTTTTTTGCCTATTTCAGTGTTTCGAAGAAAAGGAATATCAAACGGAGTCGAAACGGAACAACATCAACTGGAGAAGTTATTTTTGGAAGGAAAGCTACCGGAAGGACTTGGACCCCACGTCAGGAGCCAAGGGAGGTGCTCATGAGGATGGGGGCGCCCCCCTAGGGCGCGCCCCCTGCCTCGTGGGGCCCCCGAAGCTCCACCGACGTACTTCCTGCACCCATATATACTCACGTACCCTAAAACTTCCATAATAGACAATAGATCGGGAGTTCCGCCGCCAGAAGTCTCCGTAGACACCGAAAACCAATCTAGACCCGTTCTGGCACCCTGCCGGAGGGGGAATCCTTCTCCGGTGGCCATCTTCATCATCCCGGTGCTCTCCATGATGAGGAGGGAGTAGTTCTCCCTCAGGGCTGAGGCTATGTACCAGTAGCTATGTGTTTGATCTCTCTCTCTCTCTCTCTCTCTCTCTCTCGTGTTCTTGAGATGATATGATCTTGATGTATCGCGAGCTTTGCTATTATAGTTGGATCTTATGTTTCTCCTCCCCCTCTACTCTCTTGTAATGAACTGATTTTCCCCTTTGAAGTTATTTTTATCGGATTGAGTCTTTAAAGATTTGAGAACACTTGATGTATGTCTTGCCGTGCATATCTGTGGTGACAATGGTATACCACATGATTCACTTGATGTATATTTTGGTGATCAACTTGCGGGTTCCGCCCATGAACCTATGCATAGTGGTTGGCACACATTTTCATCGTGATTCTCCGGTAGAAACTTTGGGGCACTCTTTGAGGTCCTTTGTGTTGGTTGAATAGATGAATCTGAGATTGTGTGATGCATATCGTATAATCATACCCACAGATACTTGAGGTGACATTGGAGTATCTAGGTGACATTAGGGTTTTGGTTGATTTGTGTCTTAAGGTGTTATTCTAGTACGAACTCTAGGGCTGTTTGTGACTCTTATAGGAATAGCCCAACGGATTGATTGGAAAGAATAACTTTGAGGTGGATTCGTACCCTACCATAATCTCTTCATTTGTTCTGCGCTATTACTGACTTTGGAGTGACTCTTTGTTGCATGTTGAGGGATAGTTATGTGATCCAATTATGTTATTATTGCTGAGAGGACTTGCACTAGTGAAAGTATGAACCCTAGGCCTTGTTTCAATACATTGCAATACCGTTTACGCTCACTTTTACCATTAGTTACCTTGCTGTTTTTATATTTTCAGATTACAAATACCTTTATCTACTACCCATATTGCACTTGTATCACCATCTCTTCGCCGAACTAGTGCACCTATACAATTTAGCATTGTTTTGGGTGGGTTGGGGACACAAGAGACTCTTTGTTATTTGGTTGCAGGGTTGCTTGAGAGAGACCATCTTCATCCTACGCCTCCTACGAATTGATAAACCTTAGGTCATCCACTCGAGGGAAATTTGCTACTGTCCTACAAACCTCTGCACTTGGAGGCCCAACAACGTCTACAAGAAGAAGGTTGTGTAGTAGACATCACACTGCGTTGGTTTTCCCTTGAAGAGGAAAGGGTGATGCAGCAAAGTAGCGTAAGTATTTCCCTCAGTTTTTGAGAACCAAGGTATCAATCCAGTAGGAGGCTACGCGCGAGTCCCTCGCACCTGCACAAAACAAATAAATCCTCACAACCAACGTGATAAGGGGTTGTCAATCCCTACACGGTCACTTACGAGAGTGAGAACTGATAGATATGATGAGATAATTTTTTTGGTATTTTTATGATAAAGATGCAAAGTTAAATAAAAGGCAATGAAAATAAGTAAGTGTTGGAAGATTAATATGATGAAGATAGAGCATAAGTATTTTACGGTGGGTGAACAAATTACTGTTGAGCAATTGACAGAATTGAGCATAGTTATGAGAATATCTAGGTATGATCATGTATATAGGCATCACGTCCAAGACAAGTAGACCGACTCCTGCCTGCATCTACTACTATTACTCCACACATCGACCGCTATCCAGCATGCATCTAGAGTATTAAGTTCAAGAGAATAGAGTAACGCTTTAAGCAATATGACATTATGTAGAGGGATAAACTCATGCAATATGATGAAAACCCCATCTTGTTATCCTCGATGGCAACAATACAATACGTCCCTTGCTGCCCCTACTGTCACTGGGAAAGGACACTGCAAGATTGAACCCAAAACTAAGCACTTCTCCCATTGCAAGAAAGATCAATCTAGTAGGCCAAACCAAACTGATAATTCGAAGAGACTTGCAAAGATAACCAATCATACATAAAAGAATTAAGAGAAGATTCAAATATGTTTCAAAGATAAACTTGATCATAAACCCACAATTCAACGGTCTCAACAAACACACCGCAAAAAGTTGATAACATCGAATAGATCTCCACAAGAGAGGGGGAGAACTTTGTATTGAGATCCAAAAAGAGAGAAGAAGCCATCTAGCTAATAACTATGGACCCGAAGGTTTGAGGTAAACTACTCACACATCATCGGAGAGGCTATGGTGTCGATGTAGAAGCCCTCCGTGATCGATGCCCCCTCCGGCGGAGCTCCGGAACAGGCCCCAAGATGGGATCTCGTGGATATAGAAAGTTGCGGCGGTGGAATTAGGGTTTTGGCTCCGTATCTGATCGTTTGGGGGTACGTAGGTATGTATAGGAGGAAGAAGTACGTCGGTGGAGCAATAGGGGGCCGACGAGGGTGGAGGCGCGCCTGGGGGGTAGGCGCGCCCCCTACCTCGTGGCCTCCCTGTTGGTTGCTTGACGTAGGGTCCAAGTCTCATGGATCTTGTTCATTCCAAAAATCACGTTCCCGAAGGTTTCATTCCGTTTGGATTCCGTTTGATATTCCTTTTCTTCGAAACCCTAAAATAGGCAAAAAAACAACAATTCTGGGTTGGGCCTCCGGTTAGTAGGTTAGTCCCAAAAATAATATAAAAGTGGATAATAAAGCCCAATAATGTCCAAAACGGAAGATAATATAGCGTGGATCAATCAAAAATTATAGATACGTTGGAGACGTATCAAGCATCCCCAAGCTTAATTCCTGCTCGTCCTCGAGTAGGTAAATGATAAAAACAGAATTATTGATGTGGAATGCTACTAGGCATAATTTCAATGTAATTCTTCTTAATTGTGGCATGAATATTCAGATCCGAAATATTCAAGATAAAAGTTTAATATTGACATAGAAATAATAATACTTCAAGCATACTAACCAAGCAATTATGTTTTCTCAAAATAACATGGCCAAAGAAATTTCATCCCTACAAAATCATATAGTTTAGTCATGCTCCATTTTCGTCACACAAGAATGCTCTCATCATGCACAACCCCGATGACAAGACAAGCAATTGTTTCATACTTTAGAAATCTCAAACTTTATAAACCTTCACGCAATACATGAGCGTGAGCCATGGATATAGCACTATGGGTGGAATAGAGTATAATGATGGGGGTTATGTGGAGAAGACAAAAAAGAGAAAGTCTCACATCAACGAGGCTAATCAATGAGCTATGGAGATGCCCATCGATTGATGTTAATGCAAGGAGTAGGTATTGCCATGCAACAGATGCACTAGAGCTATAAATGTATGAAAGCTCAACAAAAGAAACTGGTGGGTGTGCATCCAACTTGCTTGCTCACGAAGACCTAGGGCACTTGAGGAGGCCCATTGTTGGAATATACAAGCCAAGTTCTATAATGAAAAATTCCCACTAGTATATGAAAGTGACAAAACAAGAGACTCTCTATCATGAAGATCATGGTGCTACTTTGAAACACAAGTGTGGAAAAAAAGATAGTAGCATTGTCCCTTTTCATTTTTTGGGGCCTTTTTTGGCCTTTATCTTTTTTTTGTTGAAACAATGCTCTATATGATGATCATAACACTTCTATTTATTTACAACTCAATGATTACAACTCGATACTATAACAAGGTATGACTCTACATGAATGCCTCCGGTGGTGTACCGGGATAGGCAATGAATCAAGTGTGACATGTATGAAAGAATTATGAATGGTGGCTTTGCCACAAATACTATGTCAACTACATGATCATGCTAAGCAATATGACAATGATGAATGTGTCATGATAAACAAGATGGTGGAAAGTTGCATGGCAATATATCTCGGAATGGCTATGGAAATGCCATAATAGGTAGGTATGGTGGCTGTTTTGAGGAAGATATAAGGAGGTTTATGTGTGAAAGAGCGTATCATATCACGGGGTTTGGATGCACCGGCGAAGTTTGCACAAACTCTCAATGTGAGAAAGGGCAATGCACGGTACCGAAGAGGCTAGCAATGATGGAAGGGTGAGAGTGCGTATAATCCATGGACTGAACATTAGTCATAAAGAACTCACATACTTATTGCAAAAATCTACAAGTCATCAAAAACCAAGCACTACGCGCATGCTCCTAGGGGGATAGATTGGTAGGAAAAGACTATCGCTCGTCCCCGACCGCCACTCATAAGGAAGACAATCAAAGAACACCTCACATTTCAAATTTGTTAGATAACGTTTACCATACGTGCATGCTACGGGACTTGCAAACTTCAACACAAGTATTTCTCTATTTCACAACTACTCAACTAGCACAACTTTAATATCACTACCGCCATATCTCAAAACAACCATAAAGCATCAAACTTCTCTTAGTATTCAAAACACTCATAAGAAAGTTTTTACTAATATTGAATACCTAGCATATTAGGATTATTTAAGAAAATTACCATGCTATTTAAGACTCTCAAAATAATCTAAGTGAAGCATGAGAGATCAATAGTTCCTATAAAACGAATCCACCACCGTGCTCTAAAAGATATAAGTGAAGCACTAGAGCAAAACTATATAACTCAAAAGATATAAGTAAAGCACATAGAGTATTCTAATAATTTCTGATCATGTGTGTCTCTCTCAAAAGGTGTGTACAGAATTGATGATTGTGGTAAACTAAAAAGCAAAGACTCAAATCATACAAGACGCTCCAAGCAAAAACACATATCATGTGGTGAATAAAAATATAGTTCCAAGTAAAGTTACCGATGGAAGTAGACGAACGAGGGGATGCCTTCCGGGGCTTCCCCAATCTTTGGCTTTTTTGTGTCCTTAGATTATCCTGGGGGTGCCATGGGCATCCCCAAGCTTAGGCTATTGCCACTCCTTGTTCCATAATCCATCAAATCTTTACCCAAAACTTGAAAACTTCACGACACAAAACTTAAAGTAGAAAATCTCGTGAGCTCCGTTAGCGAAAGAAAACAAAAGACCACTTCAAGGTACTATAATGAACTCATTATTTATTTATATTGGTGTTAAACCTACTGTATTCCAATTTCTCTATGGTTTATAAACTATTTTACTAGCCATAGATTCATCAAAATAAGCAAACAACACACGAACAACAGAATCTGTCAAAAACAGAACAATCTGTAGTAATTTGTAGCTAGCGCAAGATATGGAACCCCAAAAATTCTAAAATAAATTGCTGGACGTGAGATATTTATCTATTAATCATCTTCCAAAAAATTTAACTAAATAGCACTTTCCAAATAAAAATGGCAGCAGTTCTGGTGAGTCCTAAAGTTTCTGTTTTTTACAGCAAGATTAACAAGACTTTCCCCAAGTCTTCCCAATGGTTCTACTTGGCACAAACACTAATTAAACACAAAAAAACACAACCAAACCAGAGGCTAGATAAATTATTTATTACTAAACATGAGCAAAAAGCAAGGAATAAAAATAAAATTGGGTTGCCTCCCAACAAGCGCTATCGTTTAACGCCCCTAGCTAGGCATAAAAAGCAAGGA
The DNA here is from genome assembly GCF_018294505.1 of Triticum aestivum. Classification (NCBI taxonomy): domain Eukaryota; kingdom Viridiplantae; phylum Streptophyta; class Magnoliopsida; order Poales; family Poaceae; genus Triticum; species Triticum aestivum. Next base: position 172,304,861 of record NC_057797.1, on the reverse strand, counting down.
TAGATCTAGGTATTGCCATCTTTGGTTGGTAATTCTTCAATGAGGCATCTACCATCCTTAGGAATTTCTTTCTTTTTATTGATTATCAAACTTTCAGGCACAAGATCTAAAAATTCATTTATAACAAATGGTTCCTTAATGATAGCAAAAAGATTGGGATGAATACTTATAGATTTGAGATCTGCAGTTTCCTTACTAAAAGATTCACCCTTATTTTAGGAACATACATATGCTTGGCAATTTTAGTGGGAGGACTTGGAGTATTCTTTATGGAAGAAAAAGTGGTTCCCAAGTTGGTAATTATACCCTCAAGTTTATCGATTCTAGTGCAATCCTGATTTATTTTATCGATTCAAGTTGGTAATATTTTTCAAGGTGACTCCTACTTTAGATCCATATTGAGTGATTCGGTTGTGGATCTTTTTATCCAAATTTTCACTTAACTCTACAGTAGCAACCTTATTCTCAATAATTTCAGGTCTTTGTATTACATGCTCCAAAGTTAACATAGTTCCATTAACCAAAAGAGCTGGTGAGCCAAACAAATCTATCATAGCATTATAAGAATCCAAAGTATGGCTACACAAGAAGTTCCCTCCGGTTATGGTATCAAGGATATATCTGTACCAAGGAGTAGCGCCTACATAAAAATTGCGAAGAAGAACGGAAGTAGATTGCTTCCTAGTAGATCTATTTTGAGCATTGCAAATTATATACCATGCATCTTTTAGATTTTCTCCCTCCCGTTTCTTAAAATTTAGAACTTCATTCTTGGGAGACAATGGAGAAGATAAGGGACTAGCCATAACGACAAGCAAACGGAAAAGAGGCAAACGGAGAAAGAGAGGGAGGATAGAGAGAGAGGGTGAATAAAATGGCAAGGGTGAAGTGGGGGAGAGGAAAACGAGAGGCAAATGGAAAATAATGTAATGCGGGAGATAAGGGTTTGTGATGGGTACTTGGTATGTTGACTTTTGCGTAGACCTCCCCGGCAACGGCGCTAGAAATCCTTCTTGCTACCTCTTGAGCACTGTGTTCGTTTTCCCTTGAAGAGGAAGGGGTGATGCAGCAAAGTAGCGTAAGTATTGCCCTCAGTTTTTGAGATCCAAGGTATCAATCCAGTAGGAGGCTACGCGCGAGTCCCTCACACCTGCAAAAAACAAATAAATCCTCGCAACCAATGCGATAAGGGGTTGTCAATCCCTACACGGTCACTTACGAGAGTGAGATATGATATATATGATAAGATAATATTTTTGGTATTTTATGATAAAGATGCAAAGTAAAATAAAAGGCAATGAAAATAACTAAGTGCTGGAAGATTAATATGATGAAGATAGACCCGGGGGCCATAGGTTCCACTAGTGGCTTCTCTCAAGAGCATAAGTATTTTATGGTGGGTGAACAAATTACTATTGAGCAATTGATAGAATCGAGCATAGTTATGAGAATATCTAGGTATGATCATGTATATAGGCATCACGTCCGAGACAAGTAGACCGACTCCTGCCTGCATCTACTACTATTACTCCACACATCGACCGCTATCCAGCATGCATCTAGAGTATTAAGTTGAAGAGAACAGAGTAATGCTTTAAGCAAGATGACGTGGTGTAGAGGGATAAACTCATGCAATATGATGAAAACCCCATCTTGTTATCCTTGATGGCAACAATACAATACGTGCCTTGCTGCTCCTACTGTCACTTGGAAAGGACACCGCAAGATTGAACCCAAAGCCAAGCACTTCTCCCATTGCAAGAAAGATCGATCTAGTAGGCCAAACCAAACTGATAATTCGAAGAGACTTGCAAAGACAACCAATCATACATAAAAGAATTCAGAGAAGATTCAAATATTGTTCAAAGATAAACTTGATCGTAAACCCACAATTCATCGGTCTCAACAAACACACCGCAAAAAGAAGATTACATCGAATAGATCTCCACAAGAGAAGGGGAGAACTTTCTATTGAGATCCAAAAAGAGAGAAGAAGCCATCTAGCTAATAACTATGGACCCGAAGGTCTGAGGTAAACTACTCACACATCATCGGAGAGGCTATGGTGTTGATGTAGAAGCCCTCCGTGATCGATGCCCCCTCCAGCGGAGCTCCGGAACAGGCCCCAAGATGGGATCTCGTGGATACAGAAAGTTGCGGTGGTGGAATTAGAGTTTTGGCTCCGTATCTAATCGTTTGGGGGTACGTTGGTATATACAGGAGGAAGAAGTACGTCGGTGGAGCAACAGGGGGCCCACGAGGGTGGAGGGCGCGCCTGGGGGGGGGGGGGTAGGCGCGCCCCCTACCTCGTGGCCTCCCTGTTGGTTGCTTGACATAGGGTCCAAGTCTCCTAGATCTTGTTCCTTCCAAAAACCACGTTCCCGAAAGTTTCATTCCGTTTGGACTCCGTTTGATATTCCTTTCTTTGAAACCCTAAAATAGGCAAAAAAATAACAATTCTGGGATGGGCCTCCGGTTAGTAGGTTAGTCCCAAAAATAATATAAAAGTGGATAATAAAGCCCAATAATGTCCGAAATAGAAGATAATATAGCATGGAGGAATCAAAAAATATAGATACGTTGGAGACGTATCAGCGTCGTTCACCATTAGCTCTTCCAGGAGGCGATGGGTGCAATGGACCGACTTGGCGAAGAACTTGAGTGTGTCGACGCGCGCCATGAGGCCGAGGGTCTTTGGTTGGCGGAGGAGCGGCACAAGCTGAAGGTGGCCATCAACCTCGGGCACCACCAGCGTGAGCTAGACAACGCGAAGGCTGAGGCCGCCCTTGCAGCCTCCTGTGAAGCCTGCTCCCGGGCTCTGGAGGAGGCTCGTGAAGCTGACCGCCGTCGTGAGGCTGCAGAGAAGCGCGCATGGGAGCTCCACGCCTGGAGTGCGTCCCTCGAGCAGCAAGTGGAGGCGCGCAAGGCTGCCCTCACGGCACTAAGGGGGACGCCTGCCAAGGAAGATGAGGTCCGGAAGCGCGAGAAGGCACTGGCTCTGGAAGCCATGGAGCGCAACCTCGAGCTTGAGCAACTGGAGATGAGGGAGCGTCAAGTTGCCCAAGCGGAGGATGCCGTCAGGGCTCGCGAGGCCCGAGTCCAGGAGGAAGTCGACCGCTGGGTGGCCGAGGTTCGTGCGGATCTTGAAGGTCAGCACGCCTTGAAGCTGAAGCTTGCGGGAACTGAGGCAACGGGCAGGACCGCCGCTCTCCGGCCCAGGTCAGATGAGGCGGAGAGGCGTGAGGAGGCCACGGCTGCCGCCCTGGTCATGGCGCAGGCGGACTTGGCCTCCGCCCATGCCGAGCTGCTTTCTCTTCAGAGGCGGGTTGACGATGCCGAGGCCGTCGCGTGGCAAAACAGGGAGGAAGTGCTTCAACGGCGGACGCTGGAGCGCGAGCACGCCCCCATGCTTCAGGGTCTACGGAGCAGGGCTAATGCCGCCCTAGGCTTCATCTGTGACGAGAATGCACCGCCTCCCCACTTGGATGACTACGCCAGTCACCTCACCTTGTTCACCAACGTGGTGTCGCGCCTAGAAGCCCGGTCTAATAGGGCTCGCCACCTTGTGGAGCAGAGAAGTCACAGTCTGCTTGGGCGCGCGTTCTCCCACGTCTTCAGCCACCTCCGGAACATTGACCTCGACTTCGATTTTGACGCCACTATCGCCCCCGTGTCGGAAGCCATCCGGGGCGACTTGGCGCGGTGGGTTGAAGACCACGTGGATGCGCCGGTCTTGGCCTTTGCTTCTGACGATGACGGGGTTGTGGTTGCGGCGGATGCAGGCGACGTGGTTGATGACGGTGTCGTCGACGCCGACGAAGGTGGAGGCAACGCCAGCGATGGTGACAGCGACGCCAGTGGTGCGTCTGAAGATGACATGGGGGATGCGGCGAGCGATATATCCGCCTGATTCCCTGTTATTTATCCTATAAAAACTTGGGCGTGGCCCTAGAAGACTGTAAGAGCATTTTGAGAGGGGGAGCCCCTCATGTAAACAATAGCAGCTTTTATCCTTTCGATCTAAATTGAGTTCGCGTCTTCGTCAGCTTTAGCATGCCAGGACAAGGGTGTCGTTACGGTTTTACCTTAGCTTGGGCAAGCCCAAAACTGCCCCATGAGATTGCAGATTCTTGAGGAGCCCCTGATGAACTCGTCGCCACGCCCGAGAGGACTATGTGACAAGCGAGCGGCCGCCATGGCTCGACACGCGTGAGGTTCGTGTGCTTCCTGCCCAGCCCAGCTCGCGAGGGGCCCGCGAGGGGGGAGCGACTGGCGCGAACTCCGAAATAAGGCAAGAACGAGACTACGAGAAATAACTCGAACGAGAAAAGGCATCCCCCCACGTGCATCAAATGAAAACTAGACTTCAACTTAAATCCAAATCCAGAAGGCAAGGTTACAGAAAAGAGATCCAAAGCAAATGGCCGCGTCCGACGCCTAGTCTAGTCTTTGACGTCTTCTCACCAGCGCGGAGCTAAGTGCTGCCACTAGGCGGGGGAGGGAGCCCCCGAGGCCTGAGGGCGGCTCTCCGGAGACTCCGGGGCGTGTACAGCCCCACTCATTATTACGTGAGAGTGTCATGGGTGGCAATCTTCATAGGCACTAGGCCTTGCTTCACAGGTACCGGCCTTGCTTCATATCGCCAGGCGAGGTCCCCGCCTTCCGCCACCCTCTACCACCGTTCGGATGACCGGAAACCTGGACGGCCCAGCGAGGGCAGAGGGGACGCCAGCGGCGCCCTCGGCGACCACGGTCCTCTGTCGGGGGAAAGGTCGCGGTCGCCACCCCGGCAGAGGTCCTACCTCCGGGTGTTGCCTTGATCCCCGTGGCTTGGGGAGGGGCCTTGCTCCTGACCCCTTCTGCGCAGCCCCCAGTGGGTTTCTCCTATCGGGGCAGGCATCACCGTGCCGGAGCCACAGTTTGGAGCTGTAGCCTGGTTCATCTGTGACTCATGGTTAGCATAAGCTTGCTCCTGAGGGATTAGTGGTACCATATATCTGTTGTCGACGGCACGGTTGGCGGGGCTCTCCGGCGGCTCTTGGAAGGCTTCAGCTCCCAATGCCTCCTCCTCCCACGAGCCGGGGTCGTCCTCTGGCGTGTACTCCTGGTCCACCATGCGGGGCACATAGGCTTCCGGGGTTGTCAACCCAAACACCTCGCCGTAGTGCCCCACGCTCCACGTCGCCCGACCCAGCACGGCGTCCTGAGGATGATAGCACGACGCCTCACTGGGGCCGTGGGGGGCAATGCTCGTGCCCATGTTCATCAGAGGCGGCGCGGGGGCAACGGGGCCCCCGGCGCCGCCGGCCGTCCTGGGGATGATGAAGCCCCGGGCGCACCCGAGGGCACGCGGCCGCGGCCTGGCCCGTCATAAGGTCCAGTAGCGGCTCGGTACGGAACCATATAGCAGAAAGGCGGCGCTCCTAATGCCGTCGCATCCAGCAGCTCAGCGACACATTCCAGCAGTGTGTCGCGTCCGCTCTCCATCAGCCGGCACCGCAGCAACTCCCGCGCCATCGTGAGCGCGGCCCTTGCAGTGGCTCACGCTTGTCATGGAGTGGGGGTGGATGATGCCTGGCTGCGCCGACTGGAGCGCGGGGTTGAGGTCTTCATGGGCAGGTGGCGCCGCTCGGGCTGGCCAGGCTGCCCATTGGTCGGAGTCAGCCCTTGGGTCACCAGACATCAGGGCCACAGAGCGTCGACGGGTCGATTGGTGGGGAAAAGACTCCGGCACACCCCTACCTGGCGCGCCAAATGTCGGATCTGGGGTTCCGGCAGACCCTTAAGGTTCGAACACTCGGGTGTGCGCGAAGGTTTTCTCCCTATCGATCCACGCCCCAGCTCTCTAAGATCTCGCAGACGAACGCGACGAACTCTCAACACAGAAAGACACAAGATTTATACTGGTTCAGGCCACCGTTGTGGTGTAATACCCTACTCCAGTGTGGTGGTGGTGGATTTCCTCTTGGGCTAATGATGAATAGTACAAGGGGAAGAACAACCTCCTGAGGTGGAAGTGTTCTTGTGCTTGGTGTGTTTGCGTGGGTGAGATGATCTTGGATCTGCTCTCGACTTGTGATGGTGTCGATCCTCTGTTCTCTCTCGTCGTCTCTCCGTCCTCTTTCTTTCTCTAAGGTGGCTAGTTCTACTTATATAGGCCCTAGTCCTCTCCCCAAATATTGAGCGGGAAGGGAGCCAACAACAGCCAATTTGAAAGGGGATGGCTAGTACAGGCTATCCGGACAAAAGGTGGTCTTCTCCTGCAAAAGGATCTGGTGATGACGCCGTCTTGGGCTCCATGGCGACCTCCGCCTTGCTGTTCTTATGGTCCTGGTCTTGTTGCACCAATATGGTAACCTTTGCTTGATGCCTCGGTACTCCGCGCCTATGCTTGCCCCGTTAGCACTAAAGAGGAAACAAGGACCCTGCGTGCGCTGGCGCTCGCCCGGCGCCCGCCTGGTCGATCGTCATGGCTCACGTCACGAGGACCTCGCGAGGTTTACCTTGCCTTGATCTCTCTGCCCCTCGTGAGCCTGCGTGGCGAGGCCACTCTTGAGGAGGTCTGGCGTCGTCCGCCCCGCGAGGCTTGGCCCCTCGCGAGGGTCTTGAAAGTCTTGTCGATGAAGATGGGCCATACGAACCTGCCAGCCCAGCCACGCCGTGGGCCGCAGGCAGGCAAGTCTCGGGACCCCCATTCCCAGAACGCCAACAAAACCGATGGCTCACCTCCCGGTGAGCCCGCGCACCGGACTGCTGGCATGCCTACCAAAGTTTCACACAGCTACTCGGAGGCCTCCCGATGACACTGCCCAGCGAGCACGCCTCCATCAATTCACACACCTGCACACACGCATCCCCGTCTGCCTGCGCGGCGGACTGCTCGCATGCGTCCCGTCAACTCACGCCTGCTCGCATGGCACTTATACGTCCATTTTGCATCATGCTTTTATATCAATATTTATTGCATTATGGGCTGTTATTTCACATTATGTCACAATACTTATGGCTATTCTCTCTTATTTTACAAGGTTTACATAAGGAGGGAGAATGCCGGCAGCTGGAATTCTGCGCTGGAAAAGGAGCAAACATTAGAGACCTATTCTGCACAACTCCAAAAGTCCTGAAACTCCACGGAACACCTTATAATAAATAATGAAAAATCCTCGCCAAAGATGAAGACCAGGGGCCCACACCCTTCTCGCGAGGGTGGGGGGCGTGCCCCCTACCTCGTGGGCCCCTGGTGGCTCTCCGATGACCATCTTCTCCTATATGAAGTCTTTCATCGAGAAAAAAATAAGAAGCAACCTTTCGGGATGAAACTCCGCCGCCACGAGGCGGAACCTTGGCGGATCCAATCTAGAGCTCCGGCAGAGCTGTTCTGCCGGGGGAACTTCCCTCTCGGAGGGGGAAATCATCGCCATCGTCATCACCAATGCTCCTCTCATCGGGAGAGGGCAATCTCCATCAACATCTTCATCAGCACCATCTCATCTCAAAACCCTAGTTCATATCTTGTATCCGATTCTTGTCTTCAAGTCCGGGATTGGTGCTAGTAGCACTACTAGGGAAAACCTTATACACAGATGCTTACTAGTAGCGCTGTATTTACCCGCGCTACTGCTAATTACTAGTAGCGCGCCATACTGACCCTCGCTACTAGTAAATATTTACTAGTAGCGCCTGGCAAAGAAAACACGCTATTAGTAAATATCTTCCACGGACAGGATATACTAATAACGCGGATGACAAACCTGCGCTACTACTAAGCGAATAGCTGTAGCGATTTGAGATACCCACGCTACTAATAAGCGTGTCCACCACCGCACGCGGATCGACCCCCACCCCCACCAAACTCTCTCACACAAATCCCTGGAAAAAAACTCTCTCTCACGACCCCCAGTACCCCTCGGTTGATCTCCTCCCCCACCCCTCAGTCGATCTCCTCCCCCAGATCTCCTCGCCGCCGCCCACCTCCTCTCTCTCCGCTAAATCCGCCGCCCCCCGACCTCTCCTTTGCTCCAAAGGCTGCAGATCGAGCCGACAAGCTCTGGTTGGTTGCGGCCATCTCCGTGGGACGCCCTCATCGTCCATCCATGGAGACCCTTCCTCCCCTCCAGCCAGATTCGTCCTCGGCTCGAGCTGCTCAGCCGGCGCCCAGATCCGCGGAGCCGTCCTCCTCCACAACCACGCGGCGGCAGCGGCAGAGCCATGGACCCGAAACCCTAGCCTGCGGAGCGAGCTCACCATGGATCTGCAGGCAGGAGGAGGCGCATCCATGGGTACAAATCCCTCATCTTCCCCCGTCTCTCCCTCCCTCTCTAACCCTCACCCGTCTCCATGACCAGGACCAGGACCAGGACAACGCACGCCACCAACAACAGCACCAATGTCCGGTCTTCTCCATGGGTATGGAGATCCGTCCAGTTATATCACTTGATTGTATATGTTATATAATATGATACTTTTCTTACTTGGCAGATTACTATTCGTATATGTATATTCAAGGCCATAATGTATTCTCTCTTTTGCAATGCTACTAGAGAATCCCTGCAAAAAAAAGGTACATGAGGATAGCATATTTAAGTTCAGATATGCCACATAGTAGAAACATTTGTTTTTCAGTTTTTTGTAGCAATTACTGTGATGGAACATGCAATGTCCTCTTATATTTAGCTAATAATCAATTGTGAATAGGCTGAGTTTGTAATTATCATTAATCACACTAGGATCCATTCCAGTTGATATATGCAACAAAATGAATTTGTGGTGGTTTTGAACACTTGGGAGGTACTTTTATTCTAGAGGAAAAAAGGGTTTGTGGTTTTTTCGTCCAAATCAAGCATCATATCAGGTTGCTACCTACATGTTCTGTTGAGTAGCGGAAACAATACATTCATGTATATGGATTGGTAGTCCTCAATCAATATTCAATCATGACTTGATTTATCTTGCTCGTTTCTTCTACAAGAAACACTATCAAATTAAAAGAGTCCACTGGTTGTCATTTTATAGACTGTATGACACTGTGTGGTAGCAGCATCCCTCCCCCCACAATGCTTTAGTCTTCTTATTACATGGTTGGCTGTTTGAGGGTAAGCTTTTCTGTGCATCCGTAGACTATATGTATGACACTGTGTCCTTGTTTTTATCACTTCAGTCTAGTTTGTCTTCAACAAGTACTACTCTCTGTTTAGAGAAGATGCACTCTCTGTTTAGTTTTTGGCCAGCCCAATTTGCAAGTTTGTATAGTCACTATGCTCTTCAAACAGTAGATTCATGGACTTTGTTATCTTTGAAAATGTGGAAGATATCAAGGTATTGAAGTGACTACTTAGAAAAATGGATAGATAGAAAACTACCGGAAGAATTATGCCTCTAACTCCTTATGTGGTTCGTATGTGTTGTTTCTTTTTAGGGCTTCCAACACAACATAATTGCTTCTAATCTTTTGTGTTATCTTTTGTCATGGAAGTAGCTATGTGCTGCTTCAGTGTGTAGTTCAGTTGTGCATTATGGCTTAAATAAGAATCTCGGAAAAAATTTGTAGCACATTGGCACCGACATGTACCGCGTTGTTTTTCTGTGTCGTTCTTCTATAGAATCTGAAGTTTTTGAACCTATGTTGGTAATGTTGCAGGGTTCTCATGGCGATGCTGATGGTCGTCGAGAGGTTCGTGGACCGGATGGTGTCGTGGCTGCCGATGTATGGAGAGGTGAAGCTGATGCTCGTCCTCTACCTCTGGCACCACAACACACGGGTAAGCAGTCGACCAGAAACCCCGAGCCTGGGAGATGATCAACATTTAGATACACTTGATTCGGTATGTGGCCAATTCTGAATCTGAATCTTAATGGTGTTCGGGTTTCAGGGCGCAGGGCATGTGTACGATGGCTTCCTCCGTCCGTTGGTGGCGAGGCACGAGGACAACATCGACCAATGCCTGCTGGAGCTGAGGGCCAGGGTGAGGGACGTGACGGCATCACAAGGGCGGCTGCTGTCGGTCAGGTGTGGCTCGTCGAGGCTGCCCAATGTGTTTCGTCATAGCTGCAGGTCGCGAGATCAGTCTGTGCAGGCGCCGCACATTGACGAGTGATCCAATATTTTGATCGGACCATAACAACTAACGTATCTCATTCTCTAGCATCTAGAAGTAGTGGTAAAATTCTGAATTTGCATGGCAAGCACCACTTACGTAGGTAGCTGCCACACATAGTTTATACTCTTACGCCTATAAAGGATAGGAATTATGCATGAGTTATGGCTACAATGAGGAACTGTGTACAATTTATACTCTTACGCCTATAAAGGATAGGAATTATGCATGAGTTATGGCTACAATGAGGAACTGTGTGATAGTAGATAAGGCAACTGTGTGATAGAATGAAATTGGTTGATTTTATTTTTTTAATTTCTAATAAGTTAGTAGTAGCGTGGGAAAAAATTGCGCGCTACTAGTATTTAGTATAGTAGTAGCGTTGGTACTCAAGAAATGCTACTACTATTATGTTAGTAGTAGCGCGGGTCCATAATAGCAGTAGCGCGGGTGACACACACGCTACTACTAACTTTTAGCTATAGCGCGGTACTAGTAGCACGGGTACCCGCGCTACTAGTAGCTAATTTACCCGCGCTACTAGTAGCCTTTTCCCTAGTAGTGTAGGTTGCTAGTAGTGTTAATTACTCCTTGTAGTTGATGCTAGTTGGTTTAATTGGTGGAAGATCATATGTTCAGATCCTTTATGCATATTATTACCCCTCTGATTATGAACATGAATATGATTTGTGAGTAGTTACGTTTGTTCCTGAGGACATATTAGTAGTCATGTGAATTTGGTATTCGTTCAATATTTTGATGAGATGTATGTAGTCTAGCCTCTAGTGGTGTTATGTGAACATCGACTACATAACACTTCACCATTATTTGGGCCTAGAGGAAGGCATTGGGAAGTAATAAGTAGATGATGGGTTGCTAGAGTGAGAGAAGCTTAAACCCTAGTTTATGCGTTGCTTCGTAAGGGGCTGATTTGGATCCATATGTTTCATGCTAAGGTTAGGTTTACCTTAATACTTTTCTTGTAGTTGCGGATGCTTGCAATAGAGGTTAATCATAAGTGGGATGCTTGTTCAAGTAAGAACATCACCCAAGCACCGGTCCACCCACATGTCAAATTATCAAAGTACCGAACACGAATGATATGAACGTGATGAAAACTAGCTTGACGATATTCCCATGTGTCCTCGGGAGCGCTTTTCCTTATATAAGAGTTTGTCCAGGCTTGTCCTTTGATACAAAAAGGATTGGACCACCTTGCTGCACTTTATTTACTTTTGTTACTTGTTGCTCGTTACAAATTATCTCATCACAAAACTATCTGTTACCACTTATTTCAGTACTTGCAGAGAATACCTTGCTGAAAACCGTTTATCATTTCCTTCTGCTCCTCGTTGAGTTCGACACTCTTACTTATCGAAAGGACTACGATAGATCCCCTATACTTATGGGTCATCAATACTCTTTTCTGGCGCCGTTGCCGGGGAGTGAAGTGCCTTTTGTAAGGAAAAATTTATATAGTGTGCTGAAATTTACTGTCACTTGTTATTATGGAAAGTAATCCTCTGAGGGGCTTGTTCGGGGAATCTTCACCCCGACCAGTAGAGCAAAGAGTTGATCCTCAACCTACTGAACCTATTGAAAATGAAATTCCTTATGAGAATCCTTCGAGTATAATAGAAAAATTGCTAGCTAATCCTTTTACAGGAGATGGAACAAAGCATCCTGATGAGGACCTAATATATGTGGATGAAGATTGTGGATTATTTAAGCTTGCAGGTATTCCCGATGATGTTGCTAAGAAGAAGGTCTTCCCTTTATCTTTGAAGGGAGACACATTGACATGGTATAGGCTATGTGATGATATGGGATCATGGAACTATAGAAGATTGAAATTGGAATTTCATCAAAAGTATTACCCTATGCATCTTGTTCATCGTGATCGCGATTATATATATAATTTTTGGCCTGGCGAAGGAGAAAGCATCGCTCAAGCTTGGGGGAGGCTTAAATCAATGTTATATTCATGCCCCAATCATGAGCTTCCAAGAGAAACAATTCTTCAAAAAATTTATGCTCGGCTTTCTGATAACAATCGCACCATGCTTGATACTTCTTGTGCTGGCTCTTTTATGATGAAGACTATTGAATTCAAATGGGATTTATTGGATAGAATTAAACGCAACTCTAAAGATTGGGACCTCGACAATGGTAAGGAGTCAGGTATGACACCTAAGTTTGATTGTGTTAAATCCTTTATGGATACCGATATTTTCCGTAAGTTTAACACTAAATATGGACTTGATTCTGAGATAGTAGCTTCTTTCTGTGAATCTTTTGCTACTTATGTTGATCTCCCTAAGGAGAAGTGGTTTAAATATCATCCTCCCATAGAAGTAAAAGTAGCTGCACCTATTAAGTTGAAGAAAAGACTGTCACTTATAATGATCCTATTGTTCCTACTTGTTATGTTGAGAAACCACCTTTTCCTGTTAGGATAAAGGATCATGCTAAAGCTTCAACTGTGGTTCGTAAAAGCAATATTAAAACATATACACCTCCTGAGCAAGTTAAAGTTGAACCTAATATTGCTATTGTTAAAGAGCTCTTGTCTGATAATATTGATGGGCATGTTATTCAGTTCTGCGGTGAAACTACTAGAATTGCTAAACCTTGTGCTAAAGATAAACATAGACCTATGGTAGCCGTGCCTGTTATTTCTGTTAAAATAGGAGATCATTGTTATCATGGCATATGTTATATGGGTGCTAGTGCTAGTGTTATACCTTATGACTTGTATAAATAAATCAAGCATGAAATTGCACCTGTTGAGTTAGAAGATATTGATGTCACAATTAAACTTGCTAATAGAGATACTATTTCAGTAATGGGAATTGTTAGAAATGTTGAAGTCTTGTGCGGGAAAACTAAATATCCTGCTAATTTTCTTGTTCTTAGTTCTCCACAAGATAGCTTTTGTCCCATTATATTTGGTAGACCCTTCTTGAATACAGTTAATGCTAGGATAGACTGCGAAAAGAATGTTGTTACTATTGGCTTGGATGATATGACTCATGAGTTTAATTTCTCTAAATTTAGTAAACAACACCGCGAAGAAGAATTTCCTAGTAAGGATGAAATTATTGGTCTTGCTTCTATTGTCATACCTCCTAATGATCCTTTAGAACAATATTTCTAGAAGGGAAATAGATGAAGTATTCTTTAAACAAGAACCTATGCTAAAACACAATTTGCCGGTTGAAATCCTAGGGGATCCTCCTCCACCTAAGGGTGATCCCGTGTTTGAGCTTAAACCGTTGCCTGATAATCTTAAATATGCTTATCTTGATGAAAAGAAGATATATCCTGTTATTATTAGTGCTAACCTTTGAGAGCATGAAGAAGAAATATTATTGAGAACTCTGAAGAAGCACCGTGCTGCTATTGGATATACTCTTGATGATCTTAAGGGCATTAGTCCCACTCTATGTCAACATAAAATAAATTTGGAAGCAGATGCCAAACCAGTTCGTGATCCTCAATGATGTCTGAATCCTAAAATGAAAGAAGTGGTAAGAAAAGAAATACTAAAGCTTCTGGAGGCAGGTATAATTTATCCCGTTGCTGGTAGTCAGTGGGTAAGTCCTGTTCATGGTGTCCCTAAGAAGGGAGGTATTACTGTTGTTCCTAATGATAAAGATGAATTGATTCCACAAAGAATTATTACCGGTTATAGGATGGTAATTGATTTCAGCAAATTAAATAAGGCTACTAAGAAAGATCATTACCCCTTACCTTTTATCGATCAAATGCTAGAAAGATTATGCAAACATACACATTACTACTTTCTAGATGGTTAATCTGGTTTCTCTCAAATACCCGTGTCAGCTAAAGATCAATCAAAGACTACTTTTACATGCCCTTTTGGTACTTTTTCTTATAGACGTATGCCTTTTGATTTATGTAATGCACCTGCTACCTTTCAAAGATGCATGATGGCTATATTCTCTGACTTTTGTGAAAAGATTTGTGAGGTTTTCATGGACGACTTTTCCTTCTATGGATCTTCTTTTGATGATTGCTTGAGCAATCTTGATCGAGTTTTGCAGAGATATGAAGAAACTAATCTTGTCTTGAATTGGGAAAAGTGCCACTTTATGGTTAATGAGGGTATTGTCTTGGGGCATAAAGTGTCTGAAAGAGGTATTGAAGTTGATAAAGCCAAGGTTGATGCTATTGAAAAGATGCCATGTCCCAAGGACATCAAAGGTATAAGAAGTTTCCTTGGTCACGCCGGATTTTATAGGAGGTTCATCAAGGACTTCTCAAAAATATCTTGGCCTCTGACTAATTTATTACAAAAAGATATACCATTTGTCTTTGATGATGATTGTGTAGAAGCATTTGAAATACTTAAGAAAGCATTAGTCTCTGCACCTATTGTTCCGCCACCTGATTGGAATTTACCCTTTGAAATTATGTGTGATGCTAGTGATTATGTTGTAGGTGTTGTTCTAGGGCAAAGAGTTGATAAGAAATTAAATGTTATCCATTATGCTAGCAAGACTCTAGACAATGCTCAAAGAAATTATGCTACTACTGAAAAAGAACTTTTAGCAGTTGTATTTGCTTGTGATAAGTTCAGACCTTATATTGTTGATTCTAAAGTAACTATCCACACTGATCATGCTGCTATTAAATATCTTATGGAGAAGAAAGATGCTAAACCTAGACTTATTAGATGGGTTTTCTTGCTACAAGAATTTGATTTGCATATTGTTGATAGGAAAGGAGCTGAGAACCCCGTTGCAAACAACTTATCTAGGTTAGGGAATATTCTTGATGACCCACTACCTATTGATGTTAGTTTTCCTGATAAACAATTAAATGTCATAAGTACTTCTTGTAGTACCCCTTGATATGCTGATTATGCTAATTACATAGTTGCTAAATTTATACCACCTAGCTTCACATACCAACAAAAGAAAAAGTTCTTCTATGATGTGAGACATTACTTTTGGGATGACCCACATCTTTATAAGGAAGGAGTAGATGGTGTTATTAGACGTGTACCTGAGCATGAACAGGAACAGATCCTATGCAAGTGCCACTCTGAAACTTATGGAGGACACCACGCAGGAGATAGAACTGCACATAAGGTATTGCAATCCAGTTTTTATTGGCCTACTCTCTTCAAGGTTTCCCGTAAGTTTGTCCTATCTTGTGATGAATGTCAAAGAATTGGTAATATTAGTAGACGTCAAGAAATGCCTATGAACTATTCACTTGTTATTGAACCGTTTGATGTTTGGGGCTTTGATTATATGGGACCTTTTCTGCCTCTAATGGATATACACATATTTTAGTTGTTGTTGATTACGTTACTAAGTGAGTAGAGGCTATTCCAACTAGTAGTGCTGATCATAACACTTCTATTAAAATGCTTAAAGAAGTTATTTTTCCGAGGTTTGGAATCCCTAGATATTTAATGACTGATGGTGGTTCACACTTTATCCATGGTGCTTTTCGTAAAATGCTTGCTAAATATGACGTCAATCATAGAATTGCATCTCCGTATCACCCACAGTCTAGTGGTCAAGTAGAATTGAGTAATAGAGAACTCAAACTAATTTTGCAAAAGACTGTCAATAGGTCTAGAAAGAATTGGTCCAAGAAACTTGATGATGCATTATGGGCCTATAGAACTCCATATAAAAATCCTATGGGTATGTCTCCGTATAAAATGGTATATGGAAAAGCATGTCACTTACCTCTCGAACTAGAACATAAGGCATATTGGGCTATTAAAGAGCTCAACTATGATTTCAAACTTGCTGGTGAAAATAGGTTATTTGATATTAGCTCACTTGATGAATGGAGAACCCAAGCTTATGAAAATGCCAAGTTGTTTAAATAAAAGGTTAAAAGATGGCATGACAAAAGGATACAAAAGTGTGAGTTTAATGTAGGTGATTATGTATTTCTATACAACTCTCGTTTAAGATTTTTTGCAAGGAAACTTCTCTCTTAATGGGAAGGCCCCTATGTTATCGAGGAGGTCTATCATTCCGGTGCCATAAAAATCAACAACTTTGAAGGCACAAATCCGAAGGTGGTAAACAGTCGAAGAATCAAACATTATGTCTCAGGTAATCCCATAAATCTTGAAACCAATATTATTGAAATCGTAACCCCGGAGGAATACATAAGGGACACTTTCCAAAACGTTCCAGACTCCGAAAAGGAATAGGTATGTGGTACGGTAAGTAAACCGACTCAAAAACAATTTTTAAGGCAATATTTCTCCGTTTTGGAATATTTAGAAAAATAGAAAATTAAGTAGCAGTCCGGTAAGGACACGAGGGCCTCACGAGGGTGGAGGGCGCGCCCTACCCCCTGGGCGCGCCCCCCTACCTCGTGAGCACCTCGTGTGCCTTCTGGACTCCGTTTTCTTGCATGATATGCATTTTGGTCGGTAAAAATTCATTATATATTCTCCCGAAGGTTTTGACTCCCGTATCACGCAAAAATCTCCTGTTTTTGTTTCGAGCTATTTCTGTCAGGGTTGTCAAGGCCAGGCACTATGTCGTCTCCCTCCTCCTCCAACCATGAGGGAAACGATGCTTGGCTAATGAAGATAGAGCTGAAGAGAGAAGAACCTATGGAGATCAACAAGGATGAAGGGATCAAGAAGGCCGTGGAGGACCAAGTTCCAGCAACAGAAGACACCCTTCAACTAGATCATAATCTTCTTACCCCTATAGAAATCGAAGCTTTCAAGATGATTGAGTTGGCTCGTATACAAAATAAGTATCTCACACGTGAAAATATTTTGTTGAAGGAGCATATCATCGCACTCAAGGGCATTATCCGCAAGTTAGAAGACCTCCTACGCTCGATGTGCGACTATTCATCATCAACAACTCCACCTTCGTCACCAACCAAGGAGACATAATCACATGGATATGGGCACTCCCCTTGGCAACTGCCAAGCTTGGGGGAGGTGCCCCGGTATCGTATCACAATCACATCTCCTATCTTTACCGTTTTTCTTAGTTCGATCCTTTTGGTAGTATTTTGATCTAGTAGAATAAAGTTTTTGGCATGATCTAGTTGTGAGTTTTGCTTTATTACCCTTCTATGTAATCGAGTCCGTGAGCTATATAATAAAGATTAGTGTTGAGTCAAGGTCTTGATTTTCTTGCTATAATCTTGGGTGAATAAAAGAAAAGAGAAAAAGAATAAAAAGGAACAAAAGTTCATATTGATCTTATTGATAGTAATGACTTCACATAGAAAGAGTGTGATGATTAAAAGTTGTTGGGAGTTGGCAGACATAGCTTTGGTCATCGTTGCAATTAATAAGAAGTAATAAGGAAAGAGAGGTTTCACATATAAATGTACTATTATTGACATCTTTTATGATTGGGAGCACTCATCAAAATATGACATGCTAAAGAGTTGATGTTGGACAAGGAAGACAACGTAATGGGTTATGTTTTCTTATATCTGAGATAAAGTATGTTGTCATGGATCATCCAACATGTTGAGCTTGCCTTTCCCCCTCATGCTAGCCAAATTCTCAGCACCAAGTAGAGATACTACTTGTGCTTCCAAATACCCTTAAACCAGTTTTGCCATGAGAGTCCACCATATCTACCTATGGATTGAATAAGATCCTTCAAGTAAGTTGTCATCGATGCAAAGCAATAAAAATTGCTCTCTAAATATGTATGATTCATTGGTGTGGGAGAAATAAGCTTTATATGATCTTGTGATGTGGAAGTAATAAAAGTGACGGACTACATAATAAAGGTTCATATCACAAGGGGCAATATAAAGTGATGTTCTTTCGCATTAAGATTTTGTACGTCCAACCATAAAAGCGCATGGCAACCTCTCCTTCCATCTGCGAAGGGCCTGTCTTTTATTATCATCTTCTATCTTATGCAAGAGTCATGGTGATCTTCACCTTTCCTTTTACATTTTATCCTTTGGCAACCCAGTGTGTTGGAAAAATCCTCATAGATATATCTAATTGGATGTAGGGGGGCATGAGTTATTATTGTTGACATTACCCTCGAGGTAAAAGGTTGTGGGGCGAAACTATAATCCCCTATCTTTCTCTGTGTCCGATTAAAACTCCGTAACCACAAGTATTGCGCGAGTGTTAGCAATTATGAAAGACTAGATGATAGTTGAGTATGTGGACTTGCTTTTTTAGCTCTAACATAGACTCTTTCTGATGTTATGATAAATTGCAATTGTTTCAATGACTGAGGTTATAGTTTGTTAGTTCTCAATAAGGTTTCTGATTCATACTTTTGCATTGTGAATAGATCATCACTTGAACATAAGTAATCATATGACAAAAATTATATAAGTTGCTGTTATAAGAATGATCATGATGCCCTCATGTCCGTATTTTATTTTTATCGACACCTTCATCTATAAACATGTGGACATATTTTTTGATTTCGGCTTTTCGCTTGAGGACAAGCGAGGTCTAAGCTTGGGGGAGTTGATACGTCCATTTTGCATAATGCTTTTATATCAATTTTTATTGCATTATGGGTTGTTATTTCACATTATGTCACAATACTTATGGCTACTCTCTCTTATTTTACAAGGTTTACATAAGGAGGGAGAATGCCGGCAGCTGAATTCTGGGCTGGAAAAGGAGGAAATATTAGAGACCTATTCTGCACAACTCCAAAAATCCTGAAATTCCACGGAACACCTTATAATAAATAATGAAAAATCCTCGCCAAAGATGAAGACCAGGAGGCCCACACCCTTCTCATGAGGGTGGGCGGTGCGCCCCCCCCCTAGGGCGCGCCCCCTACCTCGTGGGCCCCCTGGTGGCTCTCCGATGACCATCTTCTCCTATATGAAGTATTTCATCGAGAGAGAAAATAAGAAGCAACCTTTCGGGACAAAACTCCGCCGCCATGAGGCGGAACCTTGGCGGATCCAATCTAGAGCTCCGACAGAGCTGTTCTGCCGGCGAAACTTCCCTCCCGAAGGGGGAAATCATCGCCATCGTCATCACCAACGCTCCTCTCATCGGGAGAGGGAAATCTCCATCAACATCTTCATCAGCACCATCTCATCTCAAAACCCTAGTTCATCTCTTGTATCCGATTCTTGTCTTCAAGTCCGGGAATGGTGCTAGTAGGTTGCTAGTAGTGTTAATTACTCCTTCTAGTTGATGCTAGTTGGTTTAATTGATGGAAGATCATATGTTCATATCCTTTATGCATATTATTACCCCTCTGATTATGAACATGAATATGCTTTGTGAGTAGTTACGTTTGTTCCTGAGGACAAGGGAGAAGTCTTGCTATTAGTAGTCATGTGAATTTGGTATTCGTTTGATATTTTGATGAGATGTATGTTGTCTAGCCTCTAGTGGTGTTATGTGAACGTCAACTACATAACACTTCACCATTATTTGGGCCTAGAGGAAGGCATTGGGAAGTAATAAGTAGATGATTGGTTGCTAGAGTGACAGAAGCTTACACCCTAGTTTAGGCGTTGCTTCGTAAGGGGCTGATTTGGATCCATATGTTTCATGCTATGGTTAGGTTTACCTTAATACTTTTGTTGTAGTTGCGGATGCTTGCAATAGAGGTTAATCATAAGTGGGATCCTTGTTCAAGTAAGAACAGCACCCAAGCACCGGTCCACCCACATGTCAAATTATCAAAGTACTGAACGTGAATCATATGAACGTGATGAAAACTAGCTTGACGATATTCCCATCTGTCCTCGGGAGCGCTTTTCCTTATATAAGAGTTTGTCCAGGCTTGTCCTTTGCTACAAAAAGGATTGGGCCACCTTGCTGCACTTTATTTACTTTTGTTACTTGTTGCTCGTTACAAATTATCTCATCACAAAACTATCTGTTACCACTTATTTCAGTACTTGTAGAGAATACCTTGCTAAAAACCGTTTATCATTTCCTTCTGCTCCTCGTTGGGTTTGACACTCTTACTTATCGAAAGGACTACGATAGATCCCCTATACTTGTGGGTCACCAGGCACATGGGTACACGGCGGCACGTTTATTGTTTTTCTATTTGGATGATTAATGCTGCTGCTTTCTTGCTTAACCAAAGCATGGCACGTATCCATTGTTGGTCTAATGCTCACAGTTTGAATAAATAATCCGTTTGGGATATTGGTTCCCAATTATTAATAATCTCCCGTTTGTAATTAGATAAAGATTACATCGAAACTGGTCTCAAATTTGATAATAAAAGTACAATGCCACTTTGTATTGGTGTCCATATGACAACACGATAAGTTTGATGAATTTCAAATAAGTTTTGGATGTACTAGAATTTAAAAATCGAGATTCTCAATGTTTCAAATTTGTTGCACGGGGAGTAAACATGCACCCAGTGAGACACATGTGTTTTTGCAATCCATTTAGGTGCACTGTCATGTGTGCATGTAGCTCAAATTTGATTTTTGCACATTATACCCGTAGAAAATCAATCAATTAATGCACTAAAACGTCTTAATGATCTCTATGATTTTTTTAAATTAAAACATCCCTCCTTTGGTAACATATGTTCACCACGGGATAATTAATGTAACATGCATCGTAGTTGCGGTGGATTCGCGGTGTGTGTGGGTGTGTGCGTCTGGGTGTGGCGGGTGGCTCGCAGTACACTATGAGTTGTGAGCCACCATGTGGGTTGGCCGTTTTGTTAGGCAGGCCGGTGCCACATCAGAGTTGTGAAATCGTTATTTAAAACATTACACAACCCTTTCATACATACATGTTTTGTCCACATGCAGTCGATGGTTGTCCTACACGACACTCGATACTCGCGTGTGACGCTTTCTGTGGGCCCGCGAGGTCGTCGTCCATCACTTTGACGAACAGCCGGCAGTGAGCTTAATTTGACCAACAAGGTAGAATCTTTTTTGTTTGTGTTATGGTGGTATATAGTACCCGTCTAAGAGATGGGAGGGGACTAGCATATATACTATACGTACACGTCCGTGAACAAGTACACCTCACCCAGTGTCGGGACTTTTTGGTTTCCGAGGCACGCACCACATCAAAATTGTGAAATTGGCTATTCAAACATCACACAACACCTTTTTGGGCCACATGCCTGCACGTGATGGTTATCCTAGCTGGGACACTTAAGTGTGATGCTTCCATCTGTGGGCCCATGAGGCCATCGTTGATGCATACATGCATGCATCACTTTGACCTACATTGGGAGAGGTTAATTAATTTCACCATTGATGAGGATTCTTTTGGGTTGTACATATATTACGGCAGGAGCATATAGTATGCGGTGAAGAGGGGGGAAGGGGACCATCATATGTAATACGCTTCATGAACCTCACTCTGTGTGGGCGCATGGTTTACGGTTTTTGAGGCATGTGGCACATAAAAGTTGTGCATTTTGGGTATTCAACATATATATGTTTGGCCCACATGCAAAGCAGTGGTGGTTGTCCTCTCGCACCCACTTAAGCGGTTATCAGCGATGTCGATGCTTTCCATCTGTGGGCCCGCTTGGTTCATCACTACTTTTTGCCTGACAACAAGAGAGTTTAATTTGACTTAGGAGGGGATTATTATTTTTGCTCTCAGATGACATGCATGATATAGTTTGAGCACACACACATGCATGTGTACACATGAATCCCTCCCATCGAGTCGAAGTGGCTAGTACAACGACACATCATGAACCGGTCTCGCTCTGTGTGGGGAGCTAGCGTATGATTTTTTACGCACGCGCCACATCAATGTTGTGAAATGGTATTCAAACTTGCATGCATGCATCACCTCCATACATATGCATGTAGTGGTTGCCTTCGAATGGTACACTCCCTCGCGTGGTTATCAGCAACAAGCCTATATATTCGTGGGCCCGCGTGGACATCCATGACCACCTTGACCAATAACAAGATAGGTTACCATGGCGGATTCTTCATTTGGTTCGTGTTATCATAGTATAGGTCATGGTGAGATTTAGACCTTAAGTTTGAGCGCATATACTATGCACCCATGCATGCATGAATCCCCGTCGTTGCCTTGAAGTGTGGTGTAACATACATATGCATCGTCAACCTAACCCTCACTCAGTGTGGGGATTTCGAGTTCAAAATCATGGTGCCACATCAAAGTTGTTCCATTGTTACTCAAAAACACACCTCTCCATACATATGTTTGGGCCACACGCATGCAGTGGTTGTCTTCGGGGACTAGCTACTTGCGTGATTATTGGCGAGCTAGCCCATCTCCGGGGTCGCATGGACGACCATCACTTTGACCAACAACAAGAGAGAGGTTGTACGACCAAGGTGGGTTATTCTTGCTCCATTTTACGATCCATCTTGGTGAGATATGCCTCTCTGGTCCACCGACTGAAAGTGTGTGTGTGTGGGGGGGGGGGTTGCTACTTCACACTTTGCTAGGTGAACCTCGGTTGGGGGAGGGGGCATGCATTCATAGCTTAGGATTCCCTTCAAGGCGACACGAGGGGGGGGGGCTACTAGCTACTTCGCACTTTGCTAGGCGAACCTCGGTTGAGGGGGCATGCATTCATCGCTCAGGATTCCCTTCGTGTCGACATGAGGGAAGGGGGGCTGCTAGCTACTTCACACTTTGCTAGGTGAACGTCAGCCGGGGGCATGCATTCATAGCTTAGGATTCCCTTCGTGCCGACACGGGGGGGGGGAGCTGCTAGCTACTTCGCACTTTGCTAGGTGAACCTCGGTTGGGGGGAGGGGGCATGCATTCATAGCGTAGGATTCCCTTCGTGCCGAGACGAGGAGGGGGCAAGCAATACCGTGCGCTTTGCGAGAGAGGTGCCACATCGAAGTTGCATTTGGTATTTGAAAATCAAAACACCCTTTTGATACATAAATTTGGTCCACATGCAAGTGTGTTCGTGTTCTGACCCTCCCCGCGTCATTTTTTTTTGCCAATTTATGAACATTAGACAAGTCAGATGACGCAACACACACGGTTCACTCAAACTAACCATGTGCCACGCCGGTGCCCCTGTCACGCGCACATCCGCACAGTACATTGGGATCCAAGAGGCTCCCCCTCTCAAAAATATCTGCCCGCCTTGAGGGTTTTTCTATTTCATAACACACGGTTGTTATCTCCAGACCGTGTGCGATGTTTCTTGTTCCCAATCCCGCCCGCATCCCTAGAAAATATCTGCCTGTTTTTCTGTTTCATAGCACACGGTTGTTATCTCCGGACTGTGTGCGATGCACTATCATCAAAATTTTCAATAGCCCGACATTCCACTCCCGCGTAGTAAAATTTTCAGTACCCGCGTCATTTCCTCAAACACCCCACCCCCCTCCACACACACACAACACACACACACACACCAAAACCTCCTCACACGTGTGCACACACACACCCCTCCCTCGCTCGAAACTCTAACAAGGTCCCTGCCACCGCCGCAAGGCCTCCATTGTCAAAATCTGCTGTTTGCCCGTGGAGCTTACCCACCGATCTCCATACCCAGGCCGCCCTGAGTTTCATAGATGACGCCTGCCAAACGCCCCCTTTCCCACAGATCCCCATCCCCCACTCCAGAGCGTCGCAGCCTAAGTCCGGCTACTCTTCCCATGGAGCTCGAGGAGCGATTGGCCCAAAAGAGGTCTATAGCAGTCTCTTCGCCCGAAGTCACCGAGGAAGCTGACGACCATTACTGGCGGTAGGCACTCAAGCAGTGGGCTAGAGTATGCGGGCATGTCCCGGCCGCTGGCTACGACATCGAGGTCATCGACAATGACGGCCTGGGGTGAGCTATGTCATAGGTTAAGTGGCCCACCCCCAACCCCTTGGGTTCAACCACCGTCGATCTCATCCATGGCCCTGCCGCTGATCTCCTCTGGCTCGCTGTCGACAATTTGCCACTCTACATCGCCATTGAGCCCCTTTTGTCATTTCTGAAGGACACGTTCTACGATGCTGCCTTGGGATCCACAGCTTCCAAGTCAGACCTCATCGACGGCGACCATGAGGAGGGCACCCTCTCCGGCTCTTCCAAGGGGAAAGAGCCCATCTACTCTTCCAAGGGGAAAGCGCCTGTTTGCGACATTAGGGAGGGAACCCAACAGCCGTGCTCTTCCAAGGGGAAGGATCCTATCTGCGACAATATGGATCGCATCCAGGGTCCATGCTCTTCCCACAGGAACGAGCCCATCAGTGACAAGTGAGGGAACCCATGATTTGTTTTGCCATGCCTCTTCACAGGGGGAAACCCATGATTTGTTTTGTCGAGTCCCTTTTGTAGTGTAGTGAGAATATGTCCAGTTTTAATTGCTATATCTGGTTGTTTGCAGTATGCCTTGTTTATTTCAGTTGTTCACAATGTGATGCTCTATATGTGCAATTATTTACTGTGCAGTACATTTCATCAATCCAGTTTTAAACATATCGATAGGAATGCATATATTTGCTTGTTGTTAAGCCTGCTATAGCTAGCATATGCCTCTTTTAAAGTTTTTTGATTGTTCGCTTGTTTGTAGTTAGCGTATGTCCAGTTTCAAATGCTATCTTTGGTTGTTCGTAGTATGCCTTGTTTATTCCAGTTATTCACACCGTGATGTTCTATATGTGCAAGTATGAACTAAGTAGTTCAATTTCATCAGTACCAGTTTCAACAATACCACTATGAATGACTACATTTGGTTGCTGCATCTTGCAGTTAACACACCTTTCCATTTTTATTTAACAATAACTAGTGTACTTAGACCGGCACAATACTAG
Organism: Triticum aestivum; assembly: GCF_018294505.1. Classification (NCBI taxonomy): domain Eukaryota; kingdom Viridiplantae; phylum Streptophyta; class Magnoliopsida; order Poales; family Poaceae; genus Triticum; species Triticum aestivum. Next base: position 172,280,036 of record NC_057797.1, on the reverse strand, counting down.
TTTGAATGACTATGTTTGCTTGTTGTTAAATGTTAGGCCTGTTGCAGTTAGCACACCTTTCCACTTGTTTTGCTTTACGCGTGCTTAAATCTGCACACTGAAGCTATCTTTTGGAGATTATTTTGTCTGCCATGGATAATTTTGGTTGATGTTTAGCCTGTTGTGCCTAACATGCTTCTCGATGTACGTACACAGGACAATTTTGGGAATGACCGCTGTTTTCCATCGAGGTTAGTTTCATCCCATGGCTTATATCTGCTAACTTTTCAGGATATCGGTAGCTGGTACCATATAGGTCGGCGGCTGATAAGGGACTAATCGGTGAATAAGACTTTTAACTGAATATATATGCAACCCATTTATATTAGGTTAACTAGGGCCATATGTAATATATCTGAGGCTACATAGCAACATGCAATGTACTTAATGTCTAAATATGCAATCCTAGGCTACATATCAACAAGGAAGAGTGTCACATTAATGTTCTAATGATGTCTAGATATACGTAGAAGAGTAGCAGCAGCATCAACAACAACCACACATCCATGTTTGGATACTCAACTTAGCTAGAGGTTAGAGTTAGTTTCTAACTCATGACTAACCCTGAACTAACTCTATCCAAATAGTTGTTTGGATGGCATGGTTAGATTGACAATAAATGCAGTAGGAGAACTAGTTCCAATTAGCACCTCCTGGGTTGGATAGTTTTTTTGGGTGGATTATAGATGCAACTAGCTCAAACTAGCCCTCATGTTTAGATATACTTTAGGGCTATTTGAGCCCGAACTAGCTCAAACGAACTATAACCCATGGATACAGTAGCAGTTAATTAGCCGATAATTTGTAAGAATGCACTAAACTCATTCTGTCCCATAATATAAGATGTTAATGCATCTAATGTGTGAGTATATTGGATGTTATAAGATACTCCCTATGTTCCTAAATATTTGTCTTTTTAGAAATTTCAAATGGACTACCACATATGGATGTATATAGACATATTATAAAAGAGTGTTGTACTACATCATTGTGCAATTGTTGTTTAGCTTCTAATATTAACTTGGTGCATTTAGGTACATATGTCATTGGTAAAGATCCGCGCTTCGACCCTGTCTGCGTATGGGGCAACCAGATATCGATGAACCAACATCAAGTGAGGAAGCTGATAAAGATTGTTAGTAAAATGGGTCCAAAGATGGCAATTAAAGTATTTGTTTACACTTTATCCAAGACAACAGCGAACTACAGGGTGGTAAGTAAGAACTCTGCAGCCTTCTTTTTACTGCCCGTAATGAGTTGTGTTAGATGACAATATCTGAATCTTTTTTCCTTTGCAGTGGTTGCCAAAGCAGTTTACTCAAGATTACCTCTCAAACTACATGATTGGTGGGCATGCAAAGGTTAAAGTATTTCTACCAGAACACGATGATTATATAGATGTTTTCATGAAGACCGTGAAGGATGGGCGGTCGGCCATCACAAGGGGTTGGACTAGAGTCGTGCGTGCCTTCTGCATGGAGGAGGGCACAATATGGGCATTCCGCTTCACCTTGTTTAGCAACCATAATGTATTTCACCTCTTTCTTTACCGTCTTTAATAGTACAAGTATACAACTCTGGTTCATCATTCTTTATTTGGTTCTTATGTAATTCTTGAACATATGTACCTATGAATCAAATAATGCATGGTTGTTTGAACCTGATGGATATGAATAAAGCTGTAGCATACATTCAAATCCAGTACAATTTGAAATAGCAGCAATTAAATTACGGTGAAATTACGCTCTCCAGGTTGTTACGGCACACACGGTTGGTAAAACACAAACGTTTGCAATATACACCATAATCCGAGATGGTTCACAGAGAGGAAATGTGTGCAAGCATGCACACAGTTGCCGTTTGCAAAGCGTGTGCGATGTCAGACAATATCACAAACGGTGCGGGCAAACTAAACATTTGTGTTAGTTGCCTTATCGTACATGATTCACAACCATGAACAGTTTCTGATGAACTATGCATCGCAAACATTGCATCACAGAATAGCGTGTGCGATAGTTGTCGTGTACGACGATGTTACGACGGTCCGATGTTTCATAATCATGTCCGACACTCGTACGACAATTAGCTAATCTTCTTAATAGTGAATCGTTTGTGATGGGCCGCGCATCATACACGTTCTATAATAGTGAATCGTCTGCGATGGGCCGCACATCAAAAACGTAGCACCACAGAATACTGACGGTGATGGTAATGCGAGCAAAAACGAGTAGGAGTACTGTAGGATCCCTATCCCCGACGGTTTGGGGTTCATGTGGGAAGGACCCCCCTATCACCCACACTCACTTGGCGATGGTTCCAAATGCCGTCACGGAAAGGGGTCTAAATCCGTTTGTGTAGCACCGACACGTACCAGTGTATGCTCGATATGTTGTGCATATGCGCCCGCTCGACCGTAAATTCATTCATAGTTTGTCATAATGAAAGTCATAATGTCACGGTAAAAAGATGAACCTGGAGAGGTTAAAGTTTAAAGGTAAACCAACGAAAAGAGTCGCCAGAGAAGATCCTCGAGGAGGGACACGACCTAATCCATGACATAACCGAGAGCTGCCTCCAGGAGCTGACAGGACACACGTCAGCCAGAGGAGCTGGCCTTGCGACACACTCCACCCGACCAGGCTTTGAATGCCTAACCAGGCTATGAGACTAGCCCGTGTAGGGCTAGGCTTAGGTCCATCATCACGACAACCTGGGAGGCGTGATATAAGATGGGACGCTGGCCTTAAATAAAGATGAGAGGGCGGTGTGATGCGTCATGTCGGGGAAGGCACTTGAGTGCCTGATCCGGTGCACTGTCCGGTTATCTCCTGACCGATCGAGAGAAGCAAGTGGGTAAAGCAGGATGAATGTCTTCCTATGTACATTTCACTATATTTATCAACAAGACCAAGTGTGGTGCCCCCCGGATCTTATAAGGGGAGCGTCGTGGTCGAATAGAAGGACAAGCAACCTTGCATACACCAACAATTCCACTCCCACACACAAGAATAGGTAGAAGAGAGAGAAGGGTGGTCGGGCACTATAGCTAGTATCCCGACCACCGCCTACCTGACCCCGACCACCTCTTTTGTACACCCAAGCACTTGTATCCTCAAGCTTATATGAAATATCAACAAGATGTAGGGTTTTACGCCAAAGGGCAGCCTGAACCTATATAAACCTTCCCGTGTCTATGCTCTCCTTTACTATCTTTGAGAGTTGATTGGCTTAGTGGTTTAGCCCCTGACCGAACCAATAAATATGGGGTATCCTTGATCCCCGGTGTTTAGGGATCACCCCGGGGTCGGGCACAAATATAGTGAACATCTCCGACGAGGACTAGGGTAGTTGATGTACGTAGTATGTGAATTTTTTTTGCATGCTTTTGTATGGATTTAAGATTTCTAGTATGAGTTATCCATATGCGGATGAGCAAATATGATGACTGACTGGTCACTGCCCCTGGACACACCGGGGGCGATTGAGGGCCCAAATTTAAATCCATGGGGCTGGTCGGTCACTATTCAGATGAAAAAAGTACCACCCAAATGCCCAAACTTACCGGCAGGCCCCATATCCAGCTCATATGTGGGACCGATATAGGGACGCTCCGACACATCCGCCATGTCGGACCCGCCCACTATGCCCACCCGACCCCACATATATTCAGCCATATCCACACTCCATATGAAACCCAAGCCATATTCCACTTCACTCTACTCCCCTCTGACAGTACCAAGCTCTTATCTGGCTTACTCCAACCCCGTGATCCAACCATATCCGCACTACTCTCCGAATTTCCTGGGAGGAGTGCACCCTCCCGCGGTCTTCAACAAGCCGGCGGGAATAAATTTCCCAAATGGTGCTTGGATCCCGGGCTGGTGGATCACAGGGCATGACCGCGGCATTGCCGGATGCGGTGACCACCACATGGCGCAACCCTGCTGTGTTACCGGAACCGTTCAGGTGGCACGTCATCCCCGCGGCACCGGGCACCGAAATGGATGCCATATGTGCCTCCATGGGTCATCGCCAATCTGAAAAGGAGGCACAACATGCCCGCTGTGCGAGGCTACGGGCGCGGCTTCAAGCGAACGCGGATTCGGCTGCCCTCGCAATGGATGCTGTAGCGGCCTGATACGTCCATCTTGCATCATGCTTTCCTACGGTTATTTATGGTGTTTTTAGTCAATATAACACTTTGTGGATGAATTCTAATGCCTTTTCTCTCATAATATGAGAGGTTTACACAAAGAGGGAGATTACCGGCAGCTGGAATTCTGGACCTGAAAAATCTATGTCAGAGATACCTATTCTGCACATCTCCAAATGGGCTGAAATTTTATGGAGATTTATTTTGGAATATATAAAAATTATTGGAGAAAAGAAATACTAGAGGGGGCCACCCAGGTGCCCACTAGGCACCAGGGCGCGCCTACCCCCTGGCTCGCCCGGGTGGGTAGTGGGGCCCCTAGCCAGCCTCTGATGCCCATCTTTTGGTATATAAGCCCATTTTCCCTAGAAAAAATAAGGAGAGGACTCTCGGGGCGGAGCGTCGCTGTCTTGAGGTGGAACTTGGGAAGGAGCACTTTTGCTCTTTGGCGGAGAGATTCCGCCAGGGATACTTCCCTCCGACAGGGGGAAATCAAAGCCATCGTCATCACCAACAACCCTCTCGTCATGGGAGGGTCAATATCCATCAACATCTTCAACAGAACCATGTCATCTCAAACCCTAGTTCATATCTTGTGTTCAATCTTTGTATCAAAACCTCAGATTGGTACCTGTGGGTTACTAGTAGTGTTGATTACATCTTATAGTTGATGCTAGTTGGTTTATTTGGTGGAATATCATATGTCCAGATATATTATGCTATTCAATACCCCTTTGGTCTTGAGCATTAATATGTTTTATGAGTAGTTACTTTTGTTCTTGAGGACATGAGAGAAGTCTTGTCATAAGTAATCATGTGAATTTGGTATTCATTTGATATTTTGCTGATACGTATGTTGTTGATTCCCTTAGTGGTGTTATGTGAATGTCGACTACGTGACACTTCACCATCTTTGAGCCTAAGGGAACACATTGTTGAGTAGTTACTAGATCCTTGATGGCGCGTGTTGCTGCGTCCGTCTATTTTTAGTGTTCTATGATAGAGATAGAAATTTGTTTAAGTACACATAGACAAGATCAACTATGGAATATTCTATATAGACTGAAACAATTTTTTTCACGAATGCTTGGATTGGTCTCAAACATGTCATTTTTTTCAAGAATAAACAAGTCACTAAGTTACACACAAGAGGGAATCAAGTCTGAAGTAGATATTTTCTCTACCTTCTTCATCTGTAGAATCTGAATGGAAGCCCTATGGGCGCTGGTAACAGCGATTCCATGGACAACCTCTGCTAGATCCATAGCAATCCAGGCAGCAGGTCAATGGAAACAACAATCCACCACTGTATCCAACACTGATGGGAAAGAAGACAACCAATCATCACATATTTTGTGCGAGAAAAAAGATCATCATGATTTTGCTACGAGCATGATCTTCCACACACCAGTATACATGAAATGCTCATAAGCCATAATCATCGTCATCTAGCTCTTAGTGCTGTAAAAAATCATTTGCAAGTACAATATGATAAAAGAAAAGCTACATACTAAGAGAAGCTGTATAAAGCTTTTGTTCATTTCTTCACAAGGCATTTATGTACATATACATTTCAGGACCATGGACTGTTGCTGAAGATAGATATTTTTCCCGTCTTGACAGGAGATGTAACTACCAAAAACATGCTGAAAACTGATTACACATAAATGTACTAAACAAACCCGCTCCACTTGCACCGAGTGCAACTGCCCGTAAATAGTATGAAACGTTTGATTTATTCACTAAGGGTTTTGGATCGCCAAGGACAGTAAAGTGAAATCTAACATAGACACCAATATAGAGCTAGATAAACATAGTGCTTATCAAGATGGGTGTATGGCTCAGAAGATACATATGGGAAGATGTCCCAATCCTAAAAAGTACATTGGTGCATCAACAAAGGACTAACTCATATATCGAAGGTAAAAAATAAAGAAAATATTTGTGAGCAAGACAGCCGGTGCCATGGTTTTATACTAATTAAATACTTCATTAAGAATGTATTTAGATATGTTCTAAATAAGTTTTGAGTTTATTCCCTAGCATATAACAATTGCGGCAAATCTGCGATGGGGTTGACCATTCTAGCAACAAATTTCATCACAGGTTTCCAGATATCTAGAGACAACACGTGTATGGAAACATATCACAACTAAGCAACAGAATCAAGAGATGAATAATAGCAACAAAGAACCAAGATAAGAACAGCCAAGGGTACAACACACTAACATGATTTGCTAATTTTGTAGCACCATATCTTGCTGGATGCAGGTCTCCTCCTGACCAACCAACAGATGCGATGGTCTTATTAGAACAGCATGGCAAATGCAAAACCAAGGAAAGGAGATCAAGGAACCAAATTAAACTCTAAAAAAAACGTACCTCACAATCAAACTTTGCAAGGGGGCAAGGAGTGCAGAAGGATCAAAGATGGGAAGCATCCAGATTTTGGCTGATAGTGAAGCTAAGTGTAGGATCGGAAGTATGTCTAGAGGGGGGGGGTGATTAGACTACTTGACCAAATAAAAACTTAACCTTTTCCCAATTTTAGTTCTTGGCAGATTTTAGCTAATTTAGGACAAGTCAAGCAATCGTCACATAATTCAAGCAAGCATGCAAAGAGTATATAGGCAGCGGAAAGTAAAGCATGCAACTTGCAAGAATGTAAAGGGAAGGGTTTGGAGAATTCAAACGCTATTGGAGACACGGATGTTTTTCCCGTGGTTCGGATAGGTGGTGCTATCCTACATCCACGTTGATGGAGACTTCAACCCACGAAGGGTAACGGTTGCGCGAGTCCACACAGGGCTCCACCCAAGGGCAACGGTTGCGCGAGTCCACACAGGGCTCCACCCACGAAGGGTCCACGAAGAAGCAACCACCCACAAAGGGTCCACGAAGAAGCAACCTTGTCTATCCCACCATGGCCATCGCCCACACAGGACTTGCCTCACTAGCGGTAGATCTTCACGAAGTAGGCGATCTCCTTGCCCTTACAAACTCCTTGGTTCAACTCCACAATCTTGTCGGAGGCTCCCAAGTGACACCTAGCCAATCTAGGAGACACCACTCTCCAAGAAGTAACAAATGGTGTGTAGGTAATGAACTCCTTGCTCTTGTGCTTCAAATGATAGTCTCCCCAACACTCAACTCTCTCTCATAGGATTTGGATTTGGTGGAAAGAGGGTTTGAGTGGAAAGCAACTTGGGAAGGCTAGAGATCAAGATTCATATGGTAGGAATGGAATGTCTTGGTCTCAACACATGAGTAGGTGGTTCTTTCTCAGAACATATGAGTTGGAATGGTGTGTGTGTTCTGATGGCTCTCTCATCGAATGAGAAGGAGGTGGAGGGGTATATATAGCCTCCACACAAAATCCAACCGTTACACAGTTTTCCAATCTCGGTGGGACCGAATCAATAAGCTCGGTCGGACCGAAAATGTAAACCTAGTGACCGTTAGTGATTTTCGGTGGGACTGACATGCAACTCGGTAGGACCGATATGGTTAGGGTTTGGGCATAACGTAATCTCGGTGAGACCGATTACACAAACTCGGTGAGACCGAATTTGGTAATTAGCTAACCAGAGAGTTGGTCAGGCAAACTCGGTGGGACCGATTTGCTCTTTCGGTGAGACCGAGTGGAACTCGGTGAGACCGAAAAGTTACAAAGGGGAAACACTGAGTTTACATTGCAATCTCGGTGGGACCGATTCGCTCTTTCGGTAAGACCGAAAAGTTACGAAAGGGAAACAGAGAGTTTGCAACCCCATCTCGGTGAGACCGAGATCCTTATCGGTAGAACCGAATTGCTAGGGTTTGGCAGTGGCTAATGACAAGTGAAACTCGGTGGTGCCGGATAGGAAGAATCGGTAGGACCGAGTTTGGCTTAGGGTTTAGGTCATATGTGGATATGGGAAAGTAGTTGAGGGTTTTGGAGCATATCACTAAGCACATGAAGCAAGAGGCTCATTAAGCAACACCTCATCCCTCCTTGATAGTATTGGCTTTTCCTATGGACTCAATGTGATCTTGGATCACTAAAATATAAAATGAAGAGTCTTGAGCTTTTGAGCTTGAGCCAATCCTTTGTCCTTAGCATTTTGAGGGTTCCACTTTCACATCCATGCCATGCCAATCATTGAGCTTTCCTGAAATAATCATCTTGTAATAGCATTAGCTCAATGAGCTATATGTTGTTATGAATTACCAAAACCACCTAGGGATAGTTGCACTTTCAATCTCCCCCTTTTTGGTTATTGATGACAACATATAGATCAAAGCTTCGACAAATGATAATAAGCATGAAATATATCGTCGCTTTGAGAAGTATGTCATAAGTAAGAGCTCCCCCTAAATTTGTGCATATTTAAAATTTTCTTTGGACTGCAAATGCACAAAGAGTTAGAGTCATGGGTTACTCTTCCATGTCACATACATCTTGGTGGAGCGCTCAAAATGATAAGAATGGAATACATGCACTCATCACCAAGAATAATGAATGATCACAAGATAGATAAGATAGTAGCATTAAGCAAGCATTAAGTGTAGCTTATGATCAAACACATGATCATCAATGTCTCACAAGCATAGTATCTCAATCACTCAAAAGCAAACAAGTTTGAAAAACAACCACCAAATAAAGCAAGAGAGAAAAGCAACACTCTCTCTCTCGAAGCCTATGATCTATACATCTTCTCCCCCTTTGGCAACAAGTTACCAAAAAGTTCCTAGAAAATGCATAGCACTAGATCGACGCTCAGGCTTGATCTTCAGGTGGTGGTGGTAGTAGATGCTGGAGATGGTGGAATTAAGGCTATAGCTGGTGTTGAAGTGGTGGCTCTTGTGTCAGCATCTGGCACGGATGACATCGGGCCTCGTGGCACTCTGGCAAAGGTATGAGTGGTAGTCCTGCCGCTCCTCTCCTGCATGTCCTCCTGGAGCTGCTCCACTGCAGACTGAACTTCTGTTACCTTGACATCCAAGTCATAGAACTTCTGTTCCATGATTCTCTCTAGGCTCTGCTGATTCTGAGTGAGAGTGGCCAGACTTTGCTCAATCCTCAGCGTGGATGCAATCAAGTAACCAAGCTGCTCTTGTTTAGTCTTCAAGAAGTATTCAGATGCCTCCTCTTGGGTAGGCATCTTGGCAGCTTTCTCCTTCCTTGCCTTCTCCTTCTTTGCAAATGCTTGGGCAGATGATGGCTCGTTCTCAGTCATGACAACTTGATTGTCCTCGAAATCTGGTCGGATGGGCAAATGTTCCTTGTCCAATAAATATATGCCCGTGCCCATCTTGGAGTTGATGAGCTCCTGAATCTGAGGGGCATATCCGCAGCTCCTCTTCTGGTCTGCTGCAGTCCTCTTGATAGTTTCCACTATGAGGCTCATCACCTTGAACTTCTGAGGCACATCAAACACATGTAGCAAGTTGATAGCATGGCCTCTGATCATCTTGTGATCTCCAGACTTGGGCAGTAAGGTGTGCCTTAGTATCCAATTGATCGTCGGGAGTCCTGACAGAAGGTAATGCACAGAGCCAAACTTGAAGGTGTCAAGAGCTTCATTGGGAATTTCCTTGTACATATTGGACATGGAGTTGTGGTCCATCTTCTTCTTGGCATAGATATCCAAGTCTTCGTCTTGCTCCTCTGGGGCATTAATGATCTGTGCCCACTCAGCCACTGTAGATTGGTACCTTGTACCCTCAGACATCCATGTGATCCTCCCATCTGGATAAAAGTGAGCCGTGGAGTAGAACTGCATGATAAGCTCCTCGTTCCACTTTGTGAGCTTCTGCCCAACAAAGTCGGCTACTCCACAAGCTATGAAGCTGTCTTGCACTCCAGGATAGTGCTCCTCATTGTCCTTGATGTATGTCCAATCAACCCAACGCATATCACAGACAATGGGCTTCTTATCTAACAGCACAGTCTCATAGAAATCATGCTGCTCCTTGGTGTGAAACTTGTAGTCCATGGCAGTCCTTCTCCTTGAAGCATACGGGTCTGCTTCTCTCCACTTTCTCAGCCCTGAATCTCTCCTGAGCTTCATGTCCTCAGCCACAGGATGAGCATCATTGTGGTCTGGGATCTTGGGCTTTAGCTTTCTCAGGACATTTTCTTCTTCTTCTTCAGCAACAGTCTCAGGCACTGGGGCCTTGTTCTTTTCAGCTGCAGGAATGCTCCTTGTATTCCTCTTTGGTTTTGGCTTGGAGGAAGCTTTGGGCTTAGATGCAGTAGCCCCTGACCTTATGGCATCACCCATTAGCTTGGGTGCCTTGGGCGCTGGTGCAACTACCTCTTCTTCCTATTCTTCTTCCATGATGGAAGCTTTCCAAGCACTCTAGCAACAGTCTTCTTTACCCTTTCCTTTCTTTTCTTGCCCTCAGCTGCAACTGGCTCTTGGGGAGTGGGCTTCTCAGTTGAGGCTCTAGCCTTTGACATGGGCTGCCTGCCTGCTGGCCTTTTGATTTTCAGACCTGGCTTAGTGCCTTGAGCTGGCTCAATTCTCTTGGAAGTGGCCTCTTCCTCTGCCACATAGTCCTCATCTTCAGAGTCTGAAGTTTTCTTCTTCCTTTGTCTCGTGGCAGCCTTTGGCAAATTGCTAGGAGTGCTCCTGCTGCCTTCATCAGATGAACTGGAGGGACTAGTGCCCTCACTCATCACCACTTGCTGCTCTGACATATTTTGGCTATCACTTTGATCAGACATGCTGCAAACTGACTGCTGACCCTGTGAATAGATTATAGATGAGGTAGAAAGGATGAGCATCACAAAATGCAGAGATTTTTGCAAAAAGAATGATCCAAAAACTTAGTTTTAGTTTCCTACTGAAATCATCTCGGATCTACCGATTTTCAAACTCGGTGATACCGAAGCAGTTTTGGAACCTAAACTAGTGAACTCGGTAGGACCGAGTCACAGTTCGGTGGCACCGAGACTGCTAGGGTTTCACTGATTTCAAAAATCGGTCACACCGATAAGTAATTCTCGGTCAGACCGAGTCTCACTTGTGCAATGGCATAAGCCAAATCGGTGGGACCGAGTTTTTCAACTCGGTGGGTCCGAGATGGTTTTGGCGGAAACCTAAACCTAGAATTTTCGAATCAAACCTAATCTACGGGCGTTTTGACTGGATAGAAGTTTCTCAAACGTGGCAAGAATCAATATGATCACAATGTGCTAGGAATCAGATTGAGGAATAGCACAGAGATCAAGTCCATACCCTAGTTCGGCGGGGACTTGCTACGGCGGCAACGGCGGGGCAGAATTCCCGTTGACGGCGACGGATACCAGCGACTGGAGGCTGCTGGCGGCGAGAAGACGATCCGGAGACCTCGAGGGCAGAGCAGGCTATCGCGCGGGCGAAGGGGTTCGGAGAAATTTCCAAATTTTGCCCGTGACTATATATAGCCCGACCCTGTCGGTGTGACCGAGTGGAACGACTCGGTGGCACCGAGATTCATAACTGCGTGCAGTTACTGAAACTCGGTGTGACCGAAAAGTTCAAATCGGTTGCACCGAGATCGAAAACCTAGATCAACTTAATGATCTCGGTAGGACCGAAAGTGGAGTATCGGTCAGACCGAGAATCATAAAGAGGTTTTGGAAGTTTAAGTCTATGACGAATCGGGGACTCCGAGCGCTCCTCACACAGAGTGGTTCGAATCTGACTTGATCAAATTTTGTGATGCAGCATGAATAGAGTTTGAGACGAGAAAAGCATAGATAGCTAGAGGAGGTTCTTAGGCATTCTTGTCCATCCACTTGGCAAAAAGAAATAAAACCGAACAATCAAAACAACAAGTGGATGTCCTCGAACGAGTAAAATATGCAACCAGCATGCTCACACAATAAGATGGCAAATGAAATATGTGGCAAGGCATGCACAACCAATACTAGCATCTATCAAGCAATTTGCGATGACTAGGTCATCTATGTATGAGTATATTGACTTAGGAGTCAAGTGAGAACACTTGATCATAGGTCATACTCATCGTTTAAGCCCAAGTGGGGTTACCACTTTTACATAAAGCATTGTTGTGTTCACATCTTTAGAGTTGCTTTAGCTCAAGTCTTAGAGTAAAGCTCCCCCTAGATGTGATATCCCCCCCCTAAGAGGGATGAACTAACCTTGGGTTTTGTCGATGATGACTTCATGTAGATATTGAAGATGTGGATGCTCAATGTTGATGTAGATCTCTTGGAGCTATCCATTTGAGTGAATTGCACTTTCAATACCTACATGGGTTAGTCCCACAAGGAACAAACAAGGATATCCATAGACATAGAGTGATGCACACAAAAGATGATGTCCATGAAAACTTTTAGGTTACCTTGTCCCTTGTCTTACCAACAAGAGGGTTTGTGACTCCTTGAACTAGTGCAAGATGTGGAAGTTGATTGCACTTGTTCTTGCCAAAATGATAAGAGTGAAGTATGTTGGCGGAGTCACCCTCAAGAACTCTCTAGTTCTTCTTCTTTTGGATCCACATCATCTTGATGGGAATCCTTGGAGTTGTAGTCGTACTTGATGAAGTGGAGCTTGAAGTAGTCTTGGGAATCCACTTGACTAAGGTCTTCGGAGCTTCTTCAAATGCATCAATTTCCTCTTGAAGCTTGTCCTTGCCTTTTTGCTTGTAGTCTTGTGGTGGAAGATCATCTTGAGCTTGTGTCCCCTTGAAAGAAGTATCATACTTCTCTTGTTGAGGGACAAACTTTGTCTTGGGGTATTGATCTTCTTCCCACTCAACTCCATTGGCATTGAACTTTTGTTCAAAACCAACACCTTGATTCTTCCGGTGCATTCCTTGCTTGCGCACAATTTCCTCGAATTGCTTACTCCCGGCAAGGCTTTTGTACACTCCTTTCTCTATAATTCCCTTCAATAAACTATTTTCTTGCTCAAGTGTAACTTGGCTAAGAGAATCATTAGTGGAATCAAGAGAACTACTAGAAGCAACAATATTGGATTTAACATGATCATTGTTACTGCTAGAGGAAGAATCTTTCTTGTTAGACTTGACTTGAGGCATGTAAGTGGATAAGAGTAAACGCTTGGCAATGTAAGAAGAACTTTTCTTGCGGAGATCATCATTGATTGCTTTTAAGAACTCATGCTCTTGCTCAAGATTGAGCTTTTCAAAGCGTAATTTCTCATGAGCTCTTAAAAGTTCTCGATGATCTTCGAAGATAGTGTCATGAGCTAACTTAAGAGTTTTTAGTTCTTTAGTTAGAGCCTCAATCTTCTCCTTATCATTGTCATTCGTTTTATCTTGATTAGCATGTTTAATTGACACTTCATCATAGTATTCATCACTAGAGTTGTCAACAAGCAAATCATCACCTAACAAGTCATCTTCATCACTATTGAAATCAACATACTCGGGGTGTGTTACCTTAGGACCTTTGGCCATGAAGCATCTTCCAATTCCTTCATTTGGTGAGTCAAATATGTCGTAGGAGTTGGTTGACACAAGTGCTAGACCGGCAACACCTTCATCTTGAGTATCTTCGGAGTCGGAGTGATAACTTTTCTCGGAGTGGCTGTCGGAGTCGGAGCCGGATACCCATTCACCAACATGAGCTTGATGTCTTCGTCTTGTGTAGCTCCTTGATGATTTTTCCTTCCTTTCCGAATCCTTGCTTCTCCGTGAGTATCTTCGTTCATAATGATCATCTCTACTCCTTCTCTCTCTTGGTGATGATTCTTTGCTTCTTCTTTTTGGAGAATCTTCTCTTCTCTTGTAGGGAGCCGTACACTCATTGGAATAGTGTCCGGGTCTTCCACAATTGTAACAGTTTCGCTCTCGACTAGAAGATCTTTTGTCATTGTAGGACCTTGACTTGGAGCTTCTATCTTTGCTTCTACTCTTGTAGAACTTGTTGAAGTTCCTCACCATTAAGCTCAATTCTTCATTGAAGTCTTGTTTCTCACTCGATGATGTAGGGGCTTCACATGAGGCTTTATAGGCACCACTTGATTTGTTGTGAAGTTCCTCTTTATCCTTAAGTGACATCTCATGAGCAACAATTCTTCCAATCACCTCCGTTGGCTTGAGATCTTTGTAGTTGGGCATCATTTGGATCAATGTGCACACGGTATCATATTTTCCATCCAAGGCTCTTAGAATCTTCTTGATGATGAATCTATCGGTCATCTCTTCACTTCCTAAGCCGGCAATCTCATTTGTGATGAGAGCAAGCCTAGAGTACATCTCAGCGACACCTTCACCATCCTTCATCTTGAACTTGTCAAGTTGGCTTTGAAGTACATCCAACTTGGATTCCTTGACGGAGTCGGTACCTTCGTGCATATCAATCAAAGTGTCCCAAATTTCCTTTGCATTCTCAAGGCGGCTGATTTTGTTGAATTCTTCGGGGCACAATCCGTTGAAGAGAATATCACAAGCTTGAGCATTGTATTGCAACATCTTCAACTCATCCGCGGTAGCTTCACGGTTTGGTTCTCTCCCGTCAAAGAAGTCACCTTGCAAACCAACACACACAATAGCCCAAACGGCGGGGTTATGTCCAAGAATATGCATTTTCATTTTATGCTTCCAACTAGCAAAGTTAGTACCATCAAAGTAAGGACCTCTACGGTGATAATTTCCCTCGCTAGACGCCATACTCTCCTAGGTTGTGAAACCAAGGCTATGACCACCAAAAGCTATGGAGATCAAAGCAAATGGAGACCAAAGCTCTGATACCACTTGTAGGATCGGAAGTATGTCTAGAGGGGGGGTGATTAGACTACTTGACCAAATAAAAACTTAACCTTTTCCCAATTTTAGTTCTTGGCAGATTTTAGCTAATTTAGGACAAGTCAAGCAATCGTCACATAATTCAAGCAAGCATGCAAAGAGTATATAGGCAGCGGAAAGTAAAGCATGCAACTTGCAAGAATGTAAAGGGAAGGGTTTGGAGAATTCAAACGCTATTGGAGACACGGATGTTTTTCCCGTGGTTCGGATAGGTGGTGCTATCCTACATCCACGTTGATGGAGACTTCAACCCACGAAGGGTAACGGTTGCGCGAGTCCACACAGGGCTCCACCCAAGGGCAACGGTTGCGCGAGTCCACACAGGGCTCCACCCACGAAGGGTCCACGAAGAAGCAACCACCCACAAAGGGTCCACGAAGAAGCAACCTTGTCTATCCCACCATGGCCATCGCCCACACAGGACTTGCCTCACTAGCGGTAGATCTTCACGAAGTAGGCGATCTCCTTGCCCTTACAAACTCCTTGGTTCAACTCCACAATCTTGTCGGAGGCTCCCAAGTGACACCTAGCCAATCTAGGAGACACCACTCTCCAAGAAGTAACAAATGGTGTGTAGGTAATGAACTCCTTGCTCTTGTGCTTCAAATGATAGTCTCCCCAACACTCAACTCTCTCTCATAGGATTTGGATTTGGTGGAAAGAGGGTTTGAGTGGAAAGCAACTTGGGAAGGCTAGAGATCAAGATTCATATGGTAGGAATGGAATGTCTTGGTCTCAACACATGAGTAGGTGGTTCTTTCTCAGAACATATGAGTTGGAATGGTGTGTGTGTTCTGATGGCTCTCTCATCGAATGAGAAGGAGGTGGAGGGGTATATATAGCCTCCACACAAAATCCAACCGTTACACAGTTTTCCAATCTCGGTGGGACCGAATCAATAAGCTCGGTCGGACCGAAAATGTAAACCTAGTGACCGTTAGTGATTTTCGGTGGGACTGACATGCAACTCGGTAGGACCGATATGGTTAGGGTTTGGGCATAACGTAATCTCGGTGAGACCGATTACACAAACTCGGTGAGACCGAATTTGGTAATTAGCTAACCAGAGAGTTGGTCAGGCAAACTCGGTGGGACCGATTTGCTCTTTCGGTGAGACCGAGTGGAACTCGGTGAGACCGAAAAGTTACAAAGGGGAAACACTGAGTTTACATTGCAATCTCGGTGGGACCGATTCGCTCTTTCGGTAAGACCGAAAAGTTACGAAAGGGAAACAGAGAGTTTGCAACCCCATCTCGGTGAGACCGAGATCCTTATCGGTAGAACCGAATTGCTAGGGTTTGGCAGTGGCTAATGACAAGTGAAACTCGGTGGTGCCGGATAGGAAGAATCGGTAGGACCGAGTTTGGCTTAGGGTTTAGGTCATATGTGGATATGGGAAAGTAGTTGAGGGTTTTGGAGCATATCACTAAGCACATGAAGCAAGAGGCTCATTAAGCAACACCTCATCCCTCCTTGATAGTATTGGCTTTTCCTATGGACTCAATGTGATCTTGGATCACTAAAATATAAAATGAAGAGTCTTGAGCTTTTGAGCTTGAGCCAATCCTTTGTCCTTAGCATTTTGAGGGTTCCACTTTCACATCCATGCCATGCCAATCATTGAGCTTTCCTGAAATAATCATCTTGGAATAGCATTAGCTCAATGAGCTATATGTTGTTATGAATTACCAAAACCACCTAGGGATAGTTGCACTTTCACTGAGGGACAGAGGGGCGTTAAATCCATCACCTAGAAACAGGAGCAAGGCAATTGCCATGGTCATTGCAGTCTATTGCAACTGAGGTGTCCAGATGTCCCAGTCGATGAGGCAACCCAACGTTCAGTGGGAGGGTCATCTCGAGGATCTACTCTTGCCCATGCCAGAGGAAAACAGGGAAGAGAAGTTTAACCCGAACCCAGCCGGGGTGCCCTGACTATAGCGACACCTCCTCGCCCATGCGGATCTGTCGCTCTCTCATCTTCGCCGCTGATCATGGGAGTGCGAGAGTATTGGCAATTTTCTGGTGGAAGACGGAGGAGAGGGGCGGTGGTAGTGGCTGAGGAGATGGAAGGCAAGCAGTGCGGATGGGGATATCACAAAGCCACCCGCGGGCCTGAATCAACCAAAGAGTTCTAATTTTGCTACGGGAATAGCGGCCCTCATGGTGTCATCCCAGTCTGTTGCCCATTCTGGAGCAGAAGATGACCCGCGGCCCATGTGTGTATTGACCAAGGCATCTAACGACAATGAATGCCAAAAACAACTGATCCAATGACTGAAATTGCTAGTGCCCTGAGATGGCTGGATTAGTGCTTGGTTATAATGTATCTAAATTAGATGATGGGTTGCTAGAGTGATAGAAGCTTAAACCCTAGTTTATCTACTATTCCGTAAGGAACTGATTTGGATCCATATGTTTAATGTTATTTTTAGATTTTACCTTAATTTTTCTTTCATAGTTGTGGATGCTTGCGAGAGGTGTTAATCATAAGTGGGAGGCTTGTTAAAGTAAGAACAAAACCTGAGCATCGGTCCACCCACATATCAAATTATCAAAGTAGCGAACGTGAATCAAACAAACATGATGAAAGTGACTAGATAAATTTCCGTGTGTCCTCAAGAACACTTTGCTTATTATAAGAGACCGTTCTGGCCCATCCCTTGCCACAAAAGGATTGGGCTACCTTGCTGCACTTTATTTACCGTTATCATTACTTGTCCATTACAAATTATCTTGCTATCAAACTACCTGTTACCGACTATTTCAGTGCTTGCAGATAATACCATGTTGAAAACCACTTGTCCTTTCCTTTTGCCCCTCGTTGGGTTCAACACTCTTACTTATCAGGACTATGATTTATCCCCTATACTTGTGGGTCATCAAGACTCTTTTCTGGTGCCATTGCTGGGGAGTGAAGCACTCTTGGTAAGTGGAAATCGGCAAGGAAAAAATTTATACTATGTGCTGAAATTTATTGTCACTTGTTACTATGGAAAACCATCCTTTGAGGGGTTTGTTTCGGGTATCTTCACCTCGGCCGTCCCCTTCCTAGGCCTCGCCGTCGTCCACCGCCTTGGTGCTCTCGGCGCGGCGTGGTCAATGTGGTGAACGAACGACTTCCATCGGAAGAGTACTGTACATGGAGAGGCTGACAGCTGGGTCCACGTCCGCAGCAAGGAAGTGCCTCCATATTATGCGGAAAATAATTGTTCCTCCACCTGACAGCAGGGACCCACCAGACGGGACACCGTATTTCGTGAAAAAAATGTTTCCTCACTGACTGCTGGGACCCACCAGCTACATCTTTGCACGCAAGGAAGTGCGTCCATATTACAGGAAAAAAATGATTCGCCCCCTGAGTGCTGGGACTGTCTGCAGGCTACATCTTTGCACCAGGGTCGCAATCGTGTACGTACATATTGGTCGATCGGACTGTCTGTAGGCTGCATCGATGAACCGTGGCCGTGTAAGGAAGGCCACGTGTGGTAGTAGAGGCGTGCATGTAGCATGTACACGTACGTACAGAGGCCAGGGTGCAAGAAAGTAAATACAGCCACATATGTACATACGGGCAGGGTATCGAATGCCTACTCACGCATATGTACGGCCAGGGCTCGTGTACATGGCTGTGGCTGGGTTGGAACAGAGAGACAACGTCATTGTCGTGTTCATGGGGAGGCAACAGAATGCGTCGTGTTCATCGGGAGACAATGGAGCGCGTGCTGTTCATCGGGATCCAACCGGCTTGGACGGAATAGGCGATGGAAACGAGGCCTGGCGTACCACCGAATGGCGGAAACGGCCTTGTGTTCGACCGTCCACGGTGGAAACGGGATCCTGTTCGTCGCGGAAACGGCCTTGTGTTCGACCGTCCACGGTGGAAAGGGGATCCTGTTCGTCGGGAGGGGTCTGGCATACCGCAAAATGGAGGAAATGGACCTCCTACGGTCGAAACGGGGTCCTATTGATCGGGAGGGTTGTGGCGTACCACAAAACAAAGGAAACAGACTTGTGTTGGAGCGCTACGGTCGAAAACGGGGGTCCAGTTCATCGGGAGGGGTGTGGCGTACCGCAAAATGGGACTCCACGGGATACTGTTCATCTCCACCGTCGACTGCCTCCACGTGCTGCTGTTCATCCACTGTCGACCTCCTCCAGCCTCCACGTACGACTGTTCATCCACGGGCTCCTGTTCATCCAGCCTCCACCACGCGCTCCTCCACTGGCTACTGTCCAACCAACCCTCTCCATGGGGGTCCTGTTCAACCACCCCTCCACAGGCTACTGTTCATCCAGCCCTCCATCGGCTACTGTTCAACCAGCCCTCCACCGGCTATTGTTCAACCAGCCCTCCACGGGGTCCAGTTCATCCAACCCTCCATGAGGTCCTGTTCATCCACCGGCTCGATCGACCGGGGTACTGTTCATCGAGTGGAAACGGCCTCTACTACCACGGGTTCCTGTTCATCCAACCCCCACCAGGAACTGTTCATCCAAACCCCCTCAACAACGCTCACTGTTCATCCAGGGAAGGAGGCAGCAGTGTTCGATCCGCTTTAGTTAGCAGCCGTAGCAAAGGAATCACTCGGGTTCAGTTAACAGCAAGGGACTGATCGATCGCTCGGGTTCAGTAACGCGTAGCTTGCAGTGCAATTGCTCGCGTTCAATTAGAGCCCAACGCCTCACTCGGGTTCAGTTAGAGCCCAACGCATCGCACAAATGCGCGTGCGTACGAGAGAAACGCGCATCGCTTGCCCGCCGACCACCCACCGTAACCGGGAACTCCCCGATATTTTCCTCGCCCTCGCTTCTACCACGGTTTTTCTGTCATGGATGGCCCAAAGAATGTCATGTAGCTGCGTCTCCGGCCCGCCTAGGACGAAAAGCCCATTTTCTGTCATGATTTTTTGTCATAGAAGTAGGACCCCACCACATCTATGATGATACCAGGTTTTGTCACAATTATTGTCATAGAAGTGTCATAAGTATGACAGAAAAAAATTGTTCGGCCCAAAATGTCACAGATGTGTCTTTTTTTTGTAGTGACTCTCCTGGCCACTCTGACCAACAACCTGTCAGGGTTCAGTCCTGGGTGGCCCCGTGCCTACCAAAGGCACCAACGGCCACCATCGTGGCAAAAACATAAACGGTCCCAAACGGGGACAAAAAAGGGCCTAACAACAACTACAGGCACACAAGGCTTATGTCCGCCTACCTGATCAGGGTAGCGCGCGCCCATAACCTTTCCTCATTGGAGGCAACGGCGGGAGGCACGACAATAGACCCAGTTAGGACCTTCCCATAAAGCCAAGTGTGGTTGCACTAGTCAGCTCGATATGGTGGCACCATGACTCAGCCAATAGTTGTCGGAGTAATTGGACACGGATACCCCGAAGACGGCGAGGCAATAAATCAAGATATCGGGGCTAGCAAAGCCCCTCAGTCCGACTGCCCAGCCGCTCCTGCCGGCTCCTCGTCTGACTGCTCTGCCCGGCCGGCTGTGCCAACCAGCCGGCTGCTGGCTGCAGCCCGACCCGACACCGACGGGACGACCGTACCACGACGTCATCTACAGTGTACCATGTCCCCTGGGTACTGATTTATAAAGTACCCCAGGGGACAAGCATGACATGCACCATGCTACTAGCTATGCCTACATAGCTTGGCTTGTAAGCTACCCAAGGTAGCTTACAACCAAAGCCTCTACCACCCATACCACTAGCTAGATTACACATTAAGCTAGCTACACACTATAAAAGGAGGCCTCATCCATCCATCCAGGAGGATGGACTCCCACGACCACACACAACACCACGGCCATGCTTGGCCACTAGAGCATGCACGCTCACTCCGGACACACGCATATATAGAGTCAGATGCCCATGACACTGATCCCAGATACAACTCCAGGAGCACTTTGTACTGCCTGATGTACACCCCAGATAGGCAGATATATACTCAGACATGCAGGAGTAGGGGTATTATCTCTCCGGAGAGCCCCGAACCTGGGTAAACTAGCGCGTGATACTCGCATACCCGTCCCTGGATATTCCTACAGCAGTCTTGCCCACACACTAAGCCACCTTGTGGCATCTGTCGTCTAGCACCCCCCGTGAGAATACCACGACAATAGTTGTTCAAGTTCAATTAAGTCCGGTTAAACTTGAATGCAATAAGATGAGCCATATTAAAATAACATGATGCAACTACAATGCATGAGCATGGATCAACATAAGAAGGGAAGTGCAACATAATCATCGAGCATAACCATAACGAAACATTAACCAAAGAAGCATGGTAGACTGACGAGCATAACATTACAGATGAGCATATCATTATAAATAAATATCATGCTAGAACTTAACCAAAATACTACAAAGTAAGCATATAACCAACTGGATGCAAAGTAACATGCATAGCTATGACACTAGATAACAGATCTTAAACATGCATCTGAAAGAACATACTGCTACCACTATCAAGCATGACATATAACAATAATACTAGTAATAAGTGCAATATAACAAGATGCAGAAGAGCATAGCATGCAAGTGAACACAGATCTATAAGAATCACCGAAACAACGATAACCGTATCCAAACAAGCAAACATTTATTAAATATTCAAGTTGAAAACCATGGCTATTGTATGACTATCATGCAAGTGGTTGTTGTGGCTTGCCTGGGGGTGACGGAGACTCCAAGAAGAAGTGCGGTGAAGTCGCAGAACGAAACACCGGTGGTTCTTTCTTGGAGGGGGGCTGATTTGAGGCAAGGGAAAATGGTCATTTTCACTATGAGACCACCTAGTGAAAATGTTACCAAAAGATAGAGCTTCACAATATGAAGAAGTGAGCGTTGGTTTCACCTCAATCGGAGTTACGGTTGCGGAGTTATGAGGTGTGGAAGAAGAAGGACCAATCTATGAATATTTCTTCAGCAAACAGGTCCCTGAGTGGATAAGGCAGAGGTGCAAAATCAGAAATACGCTTTCTGAACAAGAAAACGCACTTTAGAGAAAAGAAGAAGGAAATACTCTTTCGGGTAAATGAAAGCGTATAAGCGAAATACGCTTTCAAAGAACTGAAAGTGCACTCACCTAAAGGGCGTCTCCACTTATCCACATGGCAGGGCGCTAGGCCATTGGCGCAGGGGGGCGATCGGGCGTGGCTTCTTCCTTCTTGCCCCTGTGCTCGCATGAAGCAGAGCAGGGCGGGCAGGGAGGAAACGACGATGGGGCCAGCCGGCCCAGGCTAGCTCTGGCCAAGGGGAGGGCACAGGCGGCTGTGGCGGGGCCTGGAACAGCGGCGGGCGGCGGCGACCCGAGGAGGACAGAGAGGCGGACATGCGGTGGCGGCAGGGGGCTTCCGGTGACTGGGAGGTGAGGGAGAAAGGGCGGGGCGACTCACCGAAAGGAGGGGGAGGCTGTGGTGAGGTCGGGGAAGCACGAGGAGGCTCGGGACGGCCGGTCGGTGAGGTGCCAAAACGGAACGAGCGACGTCCGGACTTGGGAGACGCGACCACAAGGCTCTCCGGCGATGGACAAGTGGGTGGGGCGACGCGTGAGGATGCGGGGAAGCTAGTGGACAGCTCTAGAGGAGAGGGGAGGGGCTAGGTTCGCCGGAACCGAGGTAGCCATGGCGATCTCCAGCGAAAAGAAGAGGGGGCCGAGGACTCCGGTGGGCTAGGGAAGCAAATGAGGAGTGGGGGGGAGTGATGCGGTGCGGAAAACCTTGGGCACGCTATATATAGCTGCGGAGGAACGCTCTAGCGCTCAAGGACGAGCTCTCGACCAAGCTTTAATGGCGGGCAAAGGCTGGACGCGGCACGGGCATGGCGCTAGCTGCGCATTTAAGGCGAACCACGATGAGGCAGAGGCACAGGGCGACACGGGAGCTCACGGGGCAGCTACTATACATGGTTCGAGGTCGAGACGAGGAGGGAGGAGACGAGCATAGTGGCCGGACCGAGCTAGAGCTTGCAATGTGCGTGACGCCAGCATGATCACCACAGGCACTGGTGCAAACGACGCGTTCTAGCCAAGCCGACCATGTCCAGTGAATAGACCTTAGTGCCCTTAGTCCAACTGAAGAAATAATTGGGTCCAAGGGCAAACAAGAGATTTGTAGATGGCCCCAAAGCAAACCAGCAGCCAAGTGTTTGTGTTGTGCAGTGTGGACACCAGCTTGGTAATGGAGTAAATAATTTTTCTGGTGATGATCACACACTAAGGTGATGTTGATCACCAAAAATTAGACTGAGAGGAGGAGTTTAGATGGGGGTTGTTGTAGAAACCACCATAGTGTCTAGAATTAGAGATGATGAAGTTGCACGCACACGAAGAGGCAAGTTGAGATGAAATTGGGCATGGCCCAATTATTTGAAGAGATGAAGATGCCCCAAAATTTTCAGGCCATCTGGATGAATCAAAAAAGCACTTGCTTCACAATGCTTCTCTCTGGACAGAATTTTGGAAAATTTGCACAGGGCAAATGGATTAATGGATTGAGCCAAAAATTGGTGGAGAGAGTTGATATGGATAGGAGAATGACTTGGAAACTTTTCAGCTTAAATGAAGCAATATAAAATATAGTTGCTTCACAAACTGCAAATCTGACCAGAAACTAAGATTTGGAGCTGGGCTCACATAGATGAGTTACATGGGATCAAATTTGGTGGAGAGTCATGATTTAATCATATGAAGGACCTTGCAAAATTTCAACTCATTTGGATATGCCTAGCTTGTACTTCCTTCACAATGACTTCCCTCAGACAGGAACTTTGAAAAATTGCTCAGGAATATTTACTAGGCAAATTGAGTTAAATTTTGGCATGGGGCAATTATATGGATAGGAAAAGGTGTCCAACAAGGTTGGGCTCAACCAAGAAAATATAAATTACACTTCCTTCTCAAACCACCACTTAGGGCAGAATCAGAAAAGGAATTTTTGTGAATTATCTTTAATGATTCCAAGGAAGGGTTTTGTCATATTTGTGGAAGATATGACCCAAAAAATTTATGAGAATTATTTGGGAATTTTGGGAGTGACAGAAATATAGGTTGCTTCACAACCTAGGGTTTAAAAAGGGTTATTCCTTTATCAGAAAAGGAATATTCCCAATAAAAAGAATATTGGGTTAGTTCAAGGATGGAAATGACATGATCTTGGCATGATGATGAGGGTGACAAGCCACTATAAAACCTAGGAATACATGATCTCCCCAAGTTTCAGAACCACATAGCCACGGAAAAGCAACTCAAATCAAAAATCCAAGAAAATCAAAGGAAAAAAGAAAAGGGCAGAAATCCAGGCTGTTACACTACAGGAGATTTATCAAAGACTTTTCTAAAATTTCTAGGCCTCTTATGAATCTTTTGCAAAAGGATATTCCTTTTGTTTTTGGTGATGATTGTTTAGAAGCCTTTGAAACACTCAAGAAAGCCTTAATTTATACACCTATTGTTCAACCACCTGATTGGAACTTGCTTTTTGAAATTATGTGTGATGCTAGTGATTATGCTGTTGGTGCTGTTCTAGGACAAAGAGTTGATAAGAAACTGAATGTTATTCATTATGCTAGTAAAACTCTAGACAGTGCTCAACGAAACTATGCTACTACTGAAAAGAAATTCTTAGTAGTGGTGTTTGCTTATGATAAATTTAGACCTTATATTGCTGATTCCAAAGTAATTCTTCACACAGACCATGCTGCTATCAAATATCTTATGGAAAAGAAAGATGCTAAACCTAGACTTATTCGATGGGTTCTCTTGTTACAAGAATTTGATTTACATATCATTGATAGAAAAGGAGCTGAGAACCCCGTAGCTGATAATTTATCTAGGCTTGAAAATGTGCGTGATGACCCACTACCTGTTGATGATAGTTTTCCTGATGAGCAGTTAGCTGCAATAAGTATTTCTCATAGTACTCCTTGGTATGCAGACTATGCTAATTACATTGTTGCTAAATATTTACCACCTAGCTTTACATACCAACAAAATAAAAAAATTCATCCATGATTTAAGGCATCACTTTTGGGATGACCCACATCTTTATGAAGAAGGTGTAGATGGTATTATTAGACATTGTGTACCTGAGCATGAACATGGATAAATCCTACAGAAATGTCACTCCGAAGCTTATTGAGGGCATCATGCTGGAGATAGAACTGCTCACAAGGTATTGCAATCTGGATTTTATTGGCCTACTCTCTTCAAGCATGCCCGTAAGTTTGTCTTATCTTGTGATGAATGCCAAAGAATAGGTAATATCGGTAAGCGTCAATAAATGCCTATGAACTATTCACTTGCTGTTGGACCATTTGATGTTTGGGGATTTGATTACATGGGACCTTATCCTTGCACTAATGGGTATACACATATTTTGGTTGTTGTTGATTATGTTACTAAATGGGTAGAAGCTATTCCAACCAGTAGTGCTAATCACAACACCTCTATTAAAATGCTTAAGGAAGTTATTTTCCCAAGGTTTGGAGTCCATAGATATTTAATGACTGATGGTGGTTCACACTTTATTCATGGTGCTTTTCATAAAATGCTTGCCAAGTATGATGTTAACCATAGAATTGCATCACCTTATCATCCTCAGTCTAGTGGTCAAGTTGAACTTAGCAATAGAGAAATAAAATTAATTTTGCAAAAGACTGTCAATAGGTCTAGGAAGAATTGGTCTAAGGAATTAGATGATGCACTTTGGGCTTATAGAACAACATATAAAAATCCTATGGGTATGTCTCCTTATAAAATGGTTTATGGAAAAGCTTGTCATTTGCCTCTTGAGTTAGAACATAAAGCATATTGGGCCATCAAAGAACTCAATTATGATTTCAAACTTTCTGGTGAAAAGAGGTTATTTGATATTAGCTCATTAGATGAATGGAGAACCCAAGCTCATGAAAATGCAAAATTATACAAAGAAAAAGTTAAAAGATGGCATGACAAAAGAATCCAAAAGCGTGAGTTTAAAGTAGGAGACTATGTTCTTTTGTACAACTCTCGTTTCAAATTCTTTGCAGGAAAACTCCTCTCAAAATGGGAAGGTCCCTACGTTATCAAGGAGGTTTATCGGTCTGGAGCCATCAAAATAAATATTGCTGAAGGTACTAACCCAAAGGTTGTTAATGGGCAACAAATAAAACATTATATCTCAGGTACAACCATTAATGTTGAAAGTAATATTATCCAACTTTGACACCGGAAGAACACATAAAAGAGTCCTTCCGGAACACTCCAGAATCATGAAAAAAGGAGGTACATGATACGTAAGTAAACGGACTCCAAAATCCACAGAAATATTTTTCGTTAGTTTTGGAATATTTAGAAAAATAGGAAATAAGAAACTTCCAGGAAGTGTACGTTGCTGGGAAAGACACCAGGGCGCGCCAGGCTTTCCTGGCGCGCCCAGGTGGGTTGTGCCCACCTGGGACACCTTTCGGACTCCGTTTTTCTACAATTTGCTTGTACCCTAAGATAAAAAATCTATAAATACTCCCCGAACCTGTTGATCACCGTATCGTGGAGAAATCCTCTGTTCTCTTTTCTTGTCGTTTTCGGTCAGATCTATCAAGCCAGGCATCATGTCGTCCTCCTCCAACAACAACATGGAAGAAGATTCTTGGTTGATGAAGGTCGAGCTGAAGAGGGCGGAGCCTACGGATGCCGTCAAGGGAGGTAAGGGCAAGGAGGCTACCGTAGATCCACCCTTGGTGGCAGAACAAGCACTACCTGCCGAGGAGGAAGAAGAAGATATCCTTAAGCCTTACCTTGCTCATCTTACCCTTACTGAGGTTGAAGCCTTTCGCATCATTGAAACAGTCCACGTGCAAAATAAGTATCTCACTCGCGAAAATATTCTGTATCAAGAGCATATCATCCATCTCCGGAGCGTCATCTGTCGATGGAGAATCTCTTGATCCTTAAAGATAGGATCGCTTGATCACCACCATCATATTCTTAATCACCAAAGGAAAAGTGAGTATCAGGTATGGGCACTCCCCTTGGCTTCTGCCAGGCTTGGGGGAGGTGCCCGGGTATCGTATTATCCCACTATATTTTTGCCTTTACTTATTGTAGTTCAATCTTTTTCTTTAGATGAATAAAAGTTTAGTTTGATCATTTCTTCTTTGAGAGTTTTCTTAGTGATCTATCCTTGTAATCGTGTGCAAGATATATAATAAAGTTTAGTTTGAGTTTTTGCTTTCTTTACTTTCATGTTGCAAATAAAAGAAAAGAAATGAGGAAGAAAAAAGAGAAAGGAAATAAATCAAGAAGATCATATACTAATCTTATGGTAGGTGATGACACCACATAAGGAAAAGTATAAGTAGAAAATTTTATTAGAGATTGACAAACATAGAATTAGTCAATGATGCAACTCATGAAAGAATTAATAAGGGAAGAGAAGATTCACATATAAATATACTATCCTAGAAATCTTTTGTGATTGTTATCCCTCATCAAAATATTATATGCCAAAATTGTTGACGTTGCACAAGGAAGACAACCTAATGGTTTATGTTTGTTTATATTCACATAGAAGTCATATTGTCATGGATCCTTTAACATGTGGTGCTTGCCTCCTATCTTTTCTAGCCAAAAATTCCGCACTAAGTAGAGATACTACTTGTGCATCCAAAAACCCTTAAACCCAAATATTATTTTCAAGAGTCCCCCATACCTACCTAGGGATTGAGCAAGATCCCTCAAGTAAGTTGTCGTCAGTGCAAAAAGGCAATAAAAATTGCTTCTAAAAGTGTGAGAGTAAGAGAAAATTGAGCATTGTACGAACTTGTGATGGTGAAGAATAAAAGCGACAGACTGCATAATAAGGGTTTCTATCACAAGGGGCAATGCAATGTGACGTTCTTTTGCACTAAGGGGTTGAGCATACAAACAAATAAGCGCATGGAAACCTCTGCTTCCCTCTGCGAAGGGCCTATCTTTTACTTTATGTATTTACTTTTATGCAAAGAGTCAAAGTTTTCCTTCTATTCCTTTTTTATTTTTCTCCTTTGGCAAGCATCATGTGGTGAGGAAAGATCTAGGCACATATGTCCAGTTGAATATAGATAGCATGAGTTATTATTGTTGACATCACCCTTGAGGTGAATACGTTGAGACGCAAAACTACAAGCCCCTATCTTTCTCTGTGTCCGGTTGAAACGTTTTGCTCATGTGTACGCGGTGAGTGTTATTAATCATATAAGACTATATGATGGTTGAGTATGTGGACTTTCCTAAAGGCTCCGATACGTGACCCTTCCTGAAAAGATGATGAATTGTAGTTACAAAGTTGACTGAGAACATAGTTTTTTGGTTTTTAATAGAGTTCTTGCTTTATACTTCAATAGTGTGATGAAATGTCACTTATTCATGAGAAGTATATGATAAGAGCTTTATGATAAGAGTCTTCTGTTTAAGTTTGTTGTTGTTATAATAATGAACATGATGCTTCTATGTCCGTATTTTGTTTTTATCGACACCTCTCTCTCTCTAAGCATGTGGACATGTTTTTTTTATTTCGATTTTTCGCTTGAGGACAAGCGAGGTCTAAGCTTGGGGGAGTTGATATGTCCATTTTGCATCATGTTTCCTTACTATTATTTATTATGTTATTATGCATAATAATGCTTTTTGGACTAATTCTAATGCCTTTTCTAGCATAATTTACAAGGTACACACAAAGAGGGAGAATTCCGGCAGCTGGAAATCTGGACATGTAAAAGCTACGTCAGGCCACCTATTCTGCACAACTCCAAACAAGTTGAAACTTCATGGAGATTTTTTATCAAATATATTAGGAATATTGGAGCAAATAACTACCATAGGGGGCCCACTAGGTGGGCACAACCCACCTGGGCGCGCTAGGGAGCCCAGGCGTGCCCTCGTGGGTTGTGCTCACCCAGGCCCACCTCTAGTGCCCATCTTCTGGTATATAAGTCATTTTGACCTAAAAAAATTAGGAGAGAACTTTCGGGACGGAGTGCCGCCGTCTCGAGGTAGAACTTGGGAAGGAGCACTTTTGCCCTCCGTTGGAGCGATTCCGCTGAGGGAACTTCCCTCCTGGAGGGGGAAATCATCGTCGTCGTCATCACCAACAACTCTCCCATCTTGGGGAGGGCAATCTCCATCAACATCTTCAACAACACCATCCCATCTCAAACCCTAGTACATCTCTTATGTTCAATCTTGTTACCGGAACTATAGATTGGCGCTTGTGGGTGACTAGTACTGTTGATTACATCTTGTAGTTGATTACCATATGGTTTATTTGGTGGAAGATTATATGTTCAGATCCAATATGCTATTTAATACCCCTCTGATCTTGAGTATGAATATCATTTGTGAGTAGTTACTTTTGTTCTTGACATCACGGGAGAAATCATGTTGCAAGTAATCATGTGAACTTGATATGTGTTCGATATTTTGATAGTATGTATGTTGTGATTCCCTTTGTGGTGTCATGTGAACGTCGACTACATGACACTTCACCATATTTGGGACTAAGGGAATGCATTGTGGAGTAGCAATTAGATGGTGGGTTGTGATACGTCTCCAATGTATCTACTTTTCCTAACGCTTTTCCTCTTGTTTTGGACTCTAATTTGCATGGTTTGAATGAAACTAACCCCGGACAAACGTTGTTTTCAGCAGAACTACCATGGTGTTGTTTTTGTGCAGAAATAAAAGTTTCGGAATGGAACAAAACCTTGCAAGGATTTTTTATATCAATAATAAGAATTTCTGGAGCCAAGATCCACCAGAGAGGGCACCTGGGTGGGCACAACCCACCAGGGCGCGGCCCCTCTCCTGGCGCGCCCAGGTGGGTTGTGTAACACCCCGGATATGACTTTCCCAATATGTATTCCAACTCTTGCCGTTTTCGGCCTTAAGTTATTTTATTTTCTCGGGTTCGGGTTTTTGTCTCCGTGTGTTGTGGTCGTTGTCATGCATCTCATATCATGTCATCATGTGCATTGCATTTGCATACGTGTTCATCTCATGCATTCGAGCATTTTCCCCGTTGTCCGTTTTGCATTCCGGCGCTTCATTCTCCTCCGGTGGTCATTTCTACCTTTCTTTCGTGTGTGGGGATTAAACATTTCCGGATTGGACCAAGACTTGCCAAGCGGCCTTGGTTTATTATCGGTAGACCGCCTGTCAAGTTTCGTACCATTTGGACTTCGTTTGATACTCCAACGGTTAACCGAGGGACCGAAAAGGCCTCGTGTGTGTTGCAGACCAACACCCCTCCATTTTGGCCCAAAACCCACCTAAACCCTCTCCATCATCTAGAGCGTTCGATCACGATCGCGTGGCCGAAAACCGCACCTCTTTTGGACTCTCCTAGCTCCCTCCACCTCTATTTAAAGGCCCCTCCTCGAAAATCTCGGATCCCCTCCTCGAAACCCTAAAAAATATCTCCTCCACCGCCGCCGGACACGTCCGGACGGAGCGGACATGTCCGCCCACCGCTGCCGACCAATCCGCGCGCGCCACGTGTCCTGGGCGGCGCCCACTTCGCCACCGACCGCGAGGGCCCGCCAGGCCCGAGGCCGGCCCCCGCGGCCCATCCGCCGCGCGCCGCCAGGTCTCCTCGCCCGCGCCTTCTTCCCGCGGCCGTGGCCGCTCTCACCGGCCGGCGCCACCACGCCACCGCGGCCGTCTTCAACGCCGGCGGCCGCCGCCGCCCCGCTCCGCCACGCTCCTCACCGGACGCCGCCCTCCGGCCGCCCCTCGTCGCTCGCGGCCACCTCCACCGCGCTCGGGGCCGGCGAGCCTATCCTCCGCCTCCCCGTTGACCTCCGGCGAGCTTCATCTCCGTGGTGAACAGTAACTCCGGCGGGCTGCTTCGAAATCCGTGCCAGATCCAGATCTGGAAATTGGGACGGTTGACTTTTTGCCCGAAACCCTAGTTCATATTGCCATGTTCATCGTGTCGTAACTTTGCATCCGTAGCTCCGTTTTGGGCATTTAACATACCAAAATGTTCGCCTCAGAGAGTACATCATTTCATCTCATTGCATCATTTTCATTTAAGTTCATCTTGATGCCCGAAATTCTATTCGAAGAGTGCTACTTGAGATAATTGTCAGATCTGCTGCTCCATTTAGATATTTGTCATTTTTGCCATGATTATTGTGTGCATGATATGCCCATGAGCTCTACATGTGTTTTGTTAAGGGTTTTGCCATATTTCTAGAGGTGCAACCCATGTATTTTTGTGATGTGTGTGGTGACTAGCAGAAGCTTGCCAAGTGAGGCACTTGGTAATGCTGATTTCAGGGACTTAGCATTTCCACTAAGTCCTTGACCTGTTTATCTTATATGGCGATATGTCATGTTGTTTTCTAGTGATCTGTGCCTCTTTTGAGGATAATCAGTAAGGATGTTTTGTTAATATTGTAGTGCTCTATCCATCCATGTCTTTGTTTGCAATTATGGAGTACTCTAGTTTGAGTCAATCGAGCTCTACTTTTGGTACTTCGTGAATCTGGGCAGATTGTCTACTTGTTAGCGATTTTGCCGAGGATGTTGTAGTTGATCCGTGCATGCTATGCTATTGTTCTTGCCATGTCTAGCTTGTATTTTGTGTATTCTTGATGGGTGTATGCTTAGATTATCATGACATGCTCTGTAGTGAGTGCATCGAGCTCGTAAACATGCCTACTTGATATCTGTTTTCAGCATGCTCCAGTTTTCACCAAGTCTGAGAACTGATTATGTTTTTGCCATGTTCACATGCTTGCAATTGTATTTTCTGATCCCTTTTGGCTCAAGGTCACTAGGGGACTTTTGTTAAGCTCTTTGAGTAGCTCCATGCCATTCTTTACTTTGCGATGTTCAGGTCCTGTAGCATGTAGTTTTGTTGCTCCAAAGAGTGCTATCTGATCTGAAATTCCAGACAAGTGTTAATTTCACTAAGTCTGAAATCTCTTTGCCATATGCATTTTTGCCATGCTTGTTTGAACCTGTTAATGGATGAATTGGCCGTAGCTCAGTGCTAGACTGTTGTTAAGCATCATGAATGCATCCCTGCCATGTATTTTGTTGTCATGTTTGGGTGCTGTAGCTTGTTCATCTCTTTGCATTTAGATGGCTACTTGCTGTAAATCGCAGACCGGTGTCATATTTGAATTGCTTGCCATTTCCAAACCATAACTCCGATTCCGACGTTCTTTATATCGTTTTCAAGCGATTTGATCTCATCTTTCCAGTGGAACACTTGAATTCCCAAGTTGAGGCCAGGTTCATGCATCCCTTGTCAAATCTTGCATATGCATCCCGCATCGCATCCCGCATAGCATACCATCTTTGCATCATATTGTTTGAGCTTTGCCCGTGGTTGATTGTGTTCCGTTTGCTTGTTTGTCTTGTTTGGGTAGAGCCGGGAGACGAGTTCGCTAATGAGGAGCCCGTTGAGTTTGCATTCGAGGATCCAGTCAACTCTGACCACTTTGCAGGCAAGATGATCATACCCTCGAAATGACTACTATCTTTGCTTTGCTACATGCTCGCTCTTTTGCTATGCCAATGCTACAATGCCTACCACTTGCTTTCAAGCCTCCCAAATTGCCATGTCAAATCTCTAACCCACCATGTCCTAGCAAACCGTTGATTGGCTATGTTACCGCTTTGCTCAGCCCCTCTTATAGCGTTGCTAGTTGCAGGTGAAGATTGGAGACCGTTCCTTGTTGGAACATTATTTACTTGTTGGGATATTATTATATTATCTTGTTATCTTAATACATCTATATACTTGGTAAATGGTGGAAGGCTCGGCCTCTCGCCTAGTGTTTTGTTCCACTTTTGCCGCCCTAGTTTCCGTCATATCGGTGTTATGTTCCCGGATTTTGCGTTCCTTACGCGGTTGGGTTATAATGGGAACCCCTTGATAGTTCGCCTTGATTAAAGCTTTTCCAGCAATGCCCAACCTTGGTTTTACCATTTGCCACCTAGCCTCTTTTTCCCTTGGGTTTTCGGAGCCCGAGGGTCATCTTATTTTAGCCCCCCTGGGCCAGTGCTCCTCTGAGTGTTGGTCCAAACTAGAGTCCTGTGCAGCGCCCCCTCGGGGAAACTCGAGGTTTGGTTTTAGTTGTATGGAGAGCTCATCTGAGTGTGCCCTGAGAACGAGATATGTGCAGCTCCTATCGGGATTTGTCAGCAAATTCGGGCGGTGTTGCTGGTCTTGTTTTAACCTGTCGAAGTGTCTTGAAGAACCAAGATACCGAGTCTGATCGGAACGTCTCGGGAGGAGGTCTATTCCTTCGTTGACCGTGAGAGCTTGTCATGGGCTAAGTTGGGACTCCCCTGCAGGGATTTGAACTTTCAAAAGCCGTGACCGCGGTTATGGGCAGATGGGAATTTGTTAATGTCCGGTTGTAGATAACTTGAACCTTAACTTAACTAAAATGAATCAACTGAGTGAGTTACCGTGATGGCCTCTTCTCGGCAGAGTCCGGGAAGTGGACACGGTGTTGGAGTAATGTTTGCGCAGGTTGCTCTCTAGTTTCTCGCTCGCGCTTTGCCTCCTCTTCTCGCTCTCTTTTGCGAACAGGTTAGCCACCATATATGCTAGTCGCTTGCTGCAGCTCCACATATTTACCTTGCCTTACCTATAAGCTTAAATAGTATTGATCGCGAGGGTGCGAGATTGCTGAGTCCCTGTGGCTCACAGATTACTATTACACCAGATGCAGGGCCTGATGATTCCGCTCCAGGTGACGCGCTTGAGCTCAAGTGGGAGTTCGACGAAGACTCTCAACGATACTATGTTTCTTTTCCTGATGATTAGTAGTGGTGCCCAGTTGGGGTGATCGGGACCGTGTCGCATGTTGGGTTACCTTTTATTTTGGCGCCGTAGTTGGGCCATGAGTGTTTGGTTGATGTAATGTTATTTATGTACTTGATTGACGTGGCGAGTGTAAGCCAACTATGTTATCTCCCCTTTTATTACATATATATTACATGGGATGTTGTGAAGACTGCCTAACTTGCGACATATGCCTTCAATGCGATTATGCCTCTAAGTCGTGCCTCGACACGTGGGAGATATAGTCGCATCGAGGGTGTTACAGGTTGTCCCCACCAGGTGGCCCCGCAGACCCTGAAACCGACACTATAAAATCCTATTTTTCTAGAAAAAATCAGGAAGAAAGAATTATCGTGATCCACGACTCGGAGCCGTCGTCACACTACAAAAAAAATACACTTCCGTGATGATACGTGTTTGTCACAGTAGGTCGCGTTTTCTGTCACATGTACATCCATGACAAATTTATGACAGAATCAAGATAGTCATACCTGTGCTGTTCCTAGAAGTGTTCCATGACATTACCAAAATTATCATCACGGAAGTGTCCACTTCCATGACGATAAATCGCGCGTCACAGAAGTGCTTTCGTCAAGGGTGACCGACATGTAGCATCCACCATAATGGAACGCCGTTAAGCTATCGGGTCGGGTTTTGGATCCGATAACCCGTTAATAGCCCCGACCAATGGGGATTTTCCACGTGTAAAATCATCATTGGCTGGAGGAAACACGTGTCGGCTCATCGTTGGGACAGATGTCAACCACTCATTGGACGGAAGGCGCCTATGATACGTCGACACGTGGCACGGCCCAACAGAGGCCCATTCCTATGAAAAGGCTGGCCCGTTTGACTTGGTCAAAAGCTGGTGGGCCGGCCCATGGAAAACCTATTAACGGCCTGTTCGAATATAGCCCATTTACAGCCCGCTAACCCAAGGCCCGTTACGCCCTATCCGAATTAGGCCCAGTAGCGTCATCTGGGCCATCCAATATGATTCCAGCCCGTTTTCACTTCTGGCCCATGTATGGCCCATGACGTCTTTCGGCCCATATGAGGCCCTATGTAACTCTTGGCCTACTAACGGCCCGTGGTGAAACTGGCCCGTAATGAACAGTGTATCACTTTACACCCATTAACGGCCCGTGGTGAAACTGGCCCGTAATGAACAGTGTATCACTTTATACCCATTAACGGCCCGTTATTCCGTTGGGCCGTTTCCAGCCCATGTTATCTTTCGGCCTTCTCAGAGCCCATTTATTCTTGGGCTCATTTCCAGCATTCGTTTACTTACGGCCCGTTACTGTCATTTTCTGCTTGTGGGCCAAATTCAGCCCGTGGTTACAGTCGGCCCGTTTGTGGTCCGTTAATACGTTGGGCCGATTTCATAGCGTCATCAAATACGGCCTATTAACGATGGCCCGTTATGGTCGGCCCATGAACGGACGATTCCAACTCTAGCCCGTTTACGGCCATAATGCGGTCTGTTTGGCCCATGTTTGGCCAATCGATTATACGGCCCGTATAAGGCCCATTGATAATACGGCCCGCAGAAGGCCCATTGTTTCTACGGCCCGTAGAAGGCCCATTGTTTCTACGGCCCGTAGAAGGCCCACTGTTTCTACGGCCAGTAGGAGGCCCAGTGTCACTACAGTAAATATTAGCCCATGGTTATTGTGGCCTAGTTTTAAAAAATAGGTTATTGCAGCCACTAGCTAACCGCGGAAAAAGAACTGCAATGACTACAAGCAAACAAATAAACAAGACAACAAGGAAATAAATAAGCAAGCAACTAACGCTAGGCTATCACGGCTATTACACATATTACATCCACTGGGCATCAAAGTTCGCCACCAGTGCAAATATAGGGAACAAAGCAGCATATCATATACACTGGTTGTCAAAGTTGGCGACCAGCGCAAATAAACGCCGCAGCAAAACAAATCCAGAACTGAAACCACTTCAGAAGATCTCAAGAAACAATATCCTGGGTACCCATAATGCTGGCAAGATGCTTAGCAAGCTTATTAACTTTCTCTTGTTTGGCGCTTAAATCCTCCAGCGCTTGCTGTTGCACCAGAAAATATGCATCTGAATTCTGCAGGGACTTCCTCAGTCCTTCAGCTTCCTGTCGCAGCACATCTGATCGATGTCTTTCAACTTGAAGTTGAGACTCAAGAAGACGAACTGATTCAGGCAGCGAGTTCGAAGAGCTTGTGCCAGCAGTAGTGGCCAGTAACTCGAACACTACATCAAGACAGGACTTTTGGGTTCCCTCACTGTCGTCAAGATAGTTTTTATCAGCTTTCTTGGAGACCAACAGGGATGTCTCACTATCTTGAACCTTATCTGCATTACTTCCTTTACCATTGGATAACGCGGTACTGTTCTCCAATATTTTGTCCGCATTCTAAAAGAGAAACAAGCAGACACATCACATGTTTACCATGTTGTATATGAAACTCATTTTGGTAAATGAGTTCAGTAGTAAAGTGGACAGGATAACAGCATGAAACAAACATATATCTATGTACCATGGTCACTTTATGGTCTATATCATTCTAGTTTTTGTTGCCAAATCAAGATAGAGACACAGTTCAAATAATATTTGTTCAAGACAAAGCAGAATAGACAGAATATAAGTGTGGGTAACTATAGAGCAATAACAACACTTGTAATGTGCATGACATGAGAACATAACTGTTTATTCAATTGAAACTGAAATCAACATAGAGCAGGTTACAACAGCAAACCAGTTAAAGAAACAGGTTTAAAACATACCTGTTGCGCCATTGGAGTTTCAATTCCATCCTTCAAATTTGAAAATAGTTGGTATGAGTAAATACAGTCATGCAAGAGCAAAGGAGTATGAACCATAGCTACAGAACCTGACCTGAGAACAAATCTTCTTCTCCTTTAAGCGTTGAGTTGGGATTCGGAGTGGTGGTCCTCGTGCTTTGGGCACTGCAGTTCCCTTACTAACTGCTCGTGTTTGGGTGCTCTGTGGTGGAGACGGTGCTGTGTCAACTGGAACTGGGTTACTATCTGCCGGGGTTGGGGTTAGAAGGGGTGTAGCTGGTTCTCTGTCCAACTGGGTAGGGGTACAATCTGCGAGAGTCTGGGTTATGTGTGGTGGATCTGGTCCTTGGGCAAGTACAACCGTGGTTCTATCTGCATCAACTGGTAGCACTATCTTTTCTGAAGACCGTGTTGTTACTCCCTTAGATACTGCCATCACGCTCTCCAATTCAAATGGCTGATAAACAAGAAAAGTAATTGAAAGTATAGACATTGTATGATAGACAGGTGCAATGGATAGTGGGGAATAAAAGAGGGCATGAAATAATTCATATTTATGTTGTCTAACCAAACAGGATAGCATGACACAATTTCACATATATGATGGCTAACTAAACAGGATAGCATGACACAATTTCACATTATGATGGCTAACTAAAAAAGATGGAAAGACATAGTTCAAAATATGAGACTATGTAAACAGGATGACATGACATAACTATATAATGTGTTTATTAAATAGGTTGGCATGCCATAATTCACATACATTCACGGATAGAATGCCATAATTCAAAATATGATGACTGTAAACACTAAACAGGATGAGATGATATAACTATATGATGTCTTTATTAAATGGGTTGCCATGCCATAATTCAGATAGATGATGTGTATGTACTATGTAAACATGATGGCATGATATAATTCAAATATATGATTTATATAGTAAGCAAGTAAGCAGATGGCAATCCATATATGATGTAAAAACTAAGCAATGCAAGACAACATGCATGACATGGGTAATATAACCCTGCCAAGTTTGAGCATAGACCTCAGGGGGAAAATAGGACTGGTCATCAGTCTCTGAATCCTCCTCTGAGGAGCTCTCTGTAACCAGCAAGATGTCTGCTTCAGCAGGTAGCATTGTCTGCTCTGAATACCTTGTTTTCACTCCAGATACTTCCATCACCGCTTCAAATGGCTGATGCACAGGAAGAGTAGTTGAATATACAAACGTTGTCGACAAATGGAACACGTAATACAAAAAAATGATAGCATGATATAATTCACATACATGATGATTGGCTAAACAGCATGGCATTGCATAATTCACATATATAATGCCTTTGCAACAAGATAGCATTGTATAATTCACATATATAATGTCTTGCAACAAGATGGCAATGCATAATTCACATATATGGTAATTAGACACTGAACAGGTGGCATTCACACAAAGCATGTCTAAACTAATCAAATGACATAGCAATGCGAGACACCATACGCACGATATGAGCAACATAACCCTGCCAAGTTAGAGCATACACCTCGGGGGGGGGAATAGGACTGGTCATCTGTCTCTGAATCCTCCTCTGAGGAGCTATCCGTAACCAGCGAGATATGCGCTTCGTCAGATAGCATAGTCTGCTCTGAAGACCTTGTTTTCACTCCAGAATTTGCCATCACCGTGTCAAATGGCTGATGCACACGAAGAGCAGTTGAATGTAATAACATTGTTGACAAATGTAATATGTAACGAAAAAAAGGATGGCCTGATATAATTTACATATAAGATGACTGGCTAAGCAGGATGGCATTGCAAAATTCACATATATGATGCCTGGCTAAACAAGATGGCGTTGCATAATTCACATAAACGATGAATAAACTAAACAGATGGCATTCGCACAAAGGATGTCTAAACTAAGCAGATGACATATTTGATGTATAAAGTAAGCAATGCAAGACACCATATGCATGATATAACCAACATCAGCATGCCAAGTTAGAGCGAAGACCTCAGGGGGTAAATAGGAGTTGTCTTCTCCTTCTGAATCCCCCTCAGAACAGATATCTTCCTCTCGATTACAATCCGAAATGCGTGGAGGGGGGCTGCCTTTGCGCCTACCATGGAGCGACGTCTGCATGAAATTTTATTGCCACGCAAGGCTCGTCTCTTTTGCTCTACATGTTCAGTTCCATTGTTTACAATAACTGTCATGCATAGGAATAAAACATAGTGAGATTATGTAAGGAGTGCATGCAGAAATCCAGAGTGATGGTAGCAACCTGTGGATAGACCCAAAACCAATAATAGCAGGCAGATAATGGCTTCAGTTAAAAAATACAGATAATGGCTTCTTTACTGTTTGTTTCCCACCCAACATGAAACTCATAGTAGACACCGGAGATTAACCAGATAGTAGATAGATACTATTGATAGCGGCCCCGATATGTACCCCACAACCATTTAAAAACTCAAGTTTGACCATTAGTTTGGAGCTGACTCAGAGTCTAATCGGTGAACAGGACGATAAAGTAGCATGTAATATTAAGCGATGCATAACGTAAGCAGACACGAAAGAGTGCGACCTCTCTTGCGGACCCGTGTAGTCCTCGAGGTCATCTGCTCGGTTGATGATGGTAGTGCAGTTTTCATGGCTGCCAGCGGCGGGGAAGAAGATCTGAGGCGGCGAAAGACAGTCTGGAGGCCGGATCCCTGCTGTGCTGGACCCTTCTGTCGTTGGAGCAGCTGAGCTGGGGTGGACGACGGCGCAGCAGGAGCGGGACAAACCACGCAAGGTTTTCTTTGACAACTATCTGTAAGAGAAGTAATTCTGTAAGGGCTCGTTTGAATTGGAGGATTCCAACAATGCAGGGATAGGAAATAGACAGGAATAGGATAGGAATGCACGTGCAAAACAGAGAATTTAAAAACACAGGATTTCTGCCAATCTGGGTGTTTGATTCACAACAATTGGAAGATCACAGGATGCAAAGAAGCATGGTGAGATTAAGTCAAACCACAAGAAAATGTACGGTTATAATGCTATTATGCTACTATCTCTTAGTCTTGTGCTTCATGAATAGGAATTTGAAAAGGAGGACAAGTGAAAATTAAAATTCCTACGTTTTTTCTTTCAAGGAGACACTAAAGGAACAAATCCGTGTGCTCAGTGGACAATATATATAACATGTAGAGTAAAAAAGAGATGCAACAAGTGTACAACCTCTTTGGCGAAGCCATGTCGATCTCAGCGTGATTGGGTTGGCCGGTGAGGATGCTCCGGCTGACTTGGCTGTCGGAGGAGGGGAAGAAGATCTTAGGCGTCTGGAGATGGAGCCCGAGGTACTGCTCCGCTGTGATGGAGGGTTTCGTCGTTGGAGCAGCTCCGGTGAGTTGTACGACGCCGAGGCTGAAGCAGGACAAGAGAGACAACGAACAACGTTAACCTGAGTGGAATTCTAATAGCATCTCCAATACATGACGTAAAATACATAAACACAAAGTGCTAGATGTAAAATACATCAGCCGCTCATCTCTGAACTTAACTGTCGAAACTGAATTTAACTGTCGAAACTGAACTTAACTGTCGAAACTGAACTTAACTGTCGAAACTGAATTTTGCTGTCGAAACTGAATTTTGCTGTCGAAACTGAACGCACTAGCAAGGTGAGGCTACACGTCGGTCGACTGACTTTTTCATCTCTGGTCAGTCGATTTTGCAGCCGTTGGATACGAAATCAAGGGCCTGCGGTTCATCTTCAACCTCCACCCCCCTGAGCCGGCCAAACAGCAGCCCCCACCGCCCGCGGCCGGCGGTGCGCCGCCCCGCCCGCCCCGAAAACACTCCCCACTGCGGTCCGCCGCCGCCCCAGCCATCCCTCTAGGCCCCCCCGTGCCGAGCTTTTTCTCCGGCGATCCCCACGCCACCGCCCCGCCACGCCCGCCACCGCCGGTGACCACCGCCCCCATCCTGAACCCTAAGATAGATACTGGGGTACCTCTCCGGCGAGCCCCCTCCCCGCTGCGGCTGGTTCTTCCTTCACCCCGGCGGCATTGGAGTGAAGTGTAGCTAAATCGGAGCAGCATCGCAAGCAAGACCAAGAGCGAGAGCAGCAGCGCG
The DNA here is from genome assembly GCF_018294505.1 of Triticum aestivum. Taxonomy (NCBI): domain Eukaryota; kingdom Viridiplantae; phylum Streptophyta; class Magnoliopsida; order Poales; family Poaceae; genus Triticum; species Triticum aestivum. The sequence continues at coordinate 172,239,313 of NC_057797.1, read as the reverse complement.
AGCAAGAGTAATAGAAAGAGTAGACCAGGTAGGGGACCGAGAGCAAGAGCAGAGCAGCAGCACGAGCGAGAGCTAAAGCAGCAGCAGGTCCTACTGATGTGGACGTCGCCGTCAAGGGAGCGACCCCATGGAGGAAGTGGCCGGCGATGCCGCCGCGAATGGAGCCGCGCCGTGTCGGCTTGGGACCGAGCGCTGGTAGCACCGTGAGATCGAATCAAGAAGAAAATGTGGCAATTAGTGTACAACCTCTTTGGTGGTGACGATTAGGCCGCAGCTTCATCCGAGGAAACGGTGATGATGATGCTCTTCCGGTGGTGCAGGTGAAGACGGTGGTGTGGGAATGGAGGTGGCACGAAAGACGAGGGGAACGTCGGGGCAGCTCCTTGGAGGTGGAGGACGGGGTGGCTGAACCGGCGGGACGATGAGATCGACAACGGATCCTCATCCGGTACGGTGGATGAGGGACGTCGAGGTGTTGCTGTGGACGACGTCGTCGGGGAAGAGGCTCCGGCTGGGTGGCGGACGGAGCAGGGTGTGGGGTTTCGTTGCGGGTTTTCGCGGCCTCGGTGTACGAATGGGTGGGCGGATGGGATGGCAGTGGGGAACCATGGCTTAGAGACGCGCTTGTCCGAAATGTGGGGTAAGTTACGAAAGTACCCCCACCGATTTGAGGCGGTTCTTTCGGTTCAGGGGTACCACGGGCATTTCGCGTGTCGGGATTTCACAGGAGGTGGGAGTTTTCGCGCGCGTTGTAATTTCGGAATAGCAAGGCGCGGGTTGAGATGGAGGGAGTTGTCGGAGCACAACGAGACAAAGATATATCTTAAATATTTCGGGCTAACAAGGCGCGGGTTGAAATTTCCGGACAAGCCTAACGTGTACTGTACCAAATCAATGCGCACTACAAATGTCATTCAAAACTTTGAATTCATGTTATGTTCAATTAAAATATTTCGCTACGTGTATAATGCATGCAACCTACTACTCAAATGAACGTTTTAGTGCATTCCAAACGTATATACTACCGCTTCAATATGAACTAAATTTGAATTCGTTTCTCTATTTGAATAAGATCTACAGTAATGATTGTTGTGAAGTCAAAGCATTTGAATTCGTTTCTCTGTTTTAATAAGATCTACAATCATCATTATTGTCAAGTTAAACCATCGTTTGTGTATTATCTTCACAGCACACCACATGATTAGTCTCGAGTTACATATGAACTATGTGTACTATATGAACTCGAACTAGATTTTTTGAATCCACTTTATTTTGATTTCAAATCACATTACATTTCTAGCTCTAGCTAGATCTTCATAATCTAAACCATGTCTCATATGTATAATGTGTTTATCACATTATGTATGGTGCCCCGCCCCCTACGCCTACAAGTATTTAGATGTGAGTTGCAAACACCACACATTACCACAAATTCAAATAAAATGTGAGAATGTTCGATATATAGTATTGTTTAGATTGTTCGATATTTAGTTGTAAGCTGCAAACGCCACACATTATCACAAATTCAAATAAAATGTGAGATTGTTTGATGTATAGTATGGTTTAGATTGTTCGGCATTTAGCTGTGAGTTGCAAACGCCATGCATTATCACATTATGGTATAACATGTGCACAGCACGTGTATCACCGCTATATTCATGCATGCAATGTTTAAAACACTATGATCTCCTATTCAAATATATGAATCCGCTTTCATATCAAATTATGATCTTTGTTAGTCTCTTACACCCACACAATCCTCTAACCTTTGTAGCTACCACTAACTTTCTCTCGTGCATGCACACGCCCTCCTCGCCCTCCCCCTCCCTCGGCATTCTATCCACCGGGCACATTCATTTTTTTCTTTAGGTCGTTCTCCCAGAGTCTCCACAACTCCTTTCCGACACACACCGATCGATAAACCTCTCCAGCGATGCCTGCCTACAACATACAAACACACCTTCAATCTCCTCCTTTATGTGTCCTTGCCTCGTGTCTCTCATACGGTCAGACACACGTGTAAACTCTCGCCCCTCTTTTCATCGCTCTCACAACCGCACACTCCTCCCCCTATCTAGCTAGTAGTTGGGCCTCTCGCACCACCTCCTAGCTCCATTCTCTCTGTCTATCCGTCTCGCTGGGCCTTATTTGCCTCTAACAAATGGACGTACACCGACCGATCTCTCGCTATACATATAGCTAGCTAGGTCCTTATAACTCGTTTTTACCCACACGTCAATCGATCTACCTCATTAGTTGTGTCTCTCCCTTCCTCCGACAAACAACAATTGATCTACCGATCTAGTTAGGTTTGCTTACCAAACACATGGTTCCCCTTCATCATCCATGGATGCGTCCCGACAGATCTATCACGCACAGGCACACACAGAAACACATCCCCACTCTTATTGATAACATTGCAGTTCCACCCTCAGTTTGTCTAGTAGGCCTCTCCCACCATCTTCGAGAAGCAACTCCATCACCCATCCAGCACTCTACCCCTCTCCCTCCCTCTCCCTCCCTCTCTCTCTCCTCTCTCTCTCCCATCATATTTCCCGTCCTTCAGTTATGTATGGATGTCGACCGATCTCCCTCAAGACATAGCTGGGTCTCTCCTTCTCAACACATATACGAGTCGTTCTACCTCTATAGTTAGGCCTCTGCCTACCCCTCCCACCACCCCCTCCCCCCCACACACACCGATACATCGAGCGCTCTAGTCATGTCTCCCTGCCACACACAAACTTGACGTGTGCCCTCTAACGTTCCGGTAGGCCAGTCGCCCTATATCTTTGACTTGTACACACACACAATTTCGATGGCTCTCTTCATCGATCTCGCACCCACCCACTTGATCCTCTCTTCGACTCTATCGATAGCTATGACCCCTCCCTCTCTTCTCGTGGATTGCCCGACCCTCTATGTATGATATGGATAGGCCTCCATTTCACACACATTGCATGCAAAATTTTGTTTGAGATGTCATCGACACATATTCCCACAAATAATTCACGAAATCAACCCCCCCCACCCCCACCCAAAACAAAAAACACTCACGAACGCGGTTTGTATCTCTCACACACACCCACGTAGGTGGGGGACGTGCACGAAGAGAAGAGGTGCATGCACGGCGCACGTACTCCCGTCTCTTTCCCAACCACACCCGCGCGGGTACACGGTGGAGCTCATTTCTGTACGAAAAAGGCAGCCCACGTGGTAATTTGGCACGTGTACTGGTTGTCCACTTGGTGGAGGGAGGATCGTCTACCACGGGTGAACAAACAAATTGCGACTTGACGTGTTATGTTAAAAAAGAGGCAAACCATGTGGGGCCTACCTTAGAGGCAAGGCTCTATACACTGGAGTACTTTTGATGTGTCCCGTCAACTCGCAGAACGAGGAGAAGCTTGCTTAGTACGCCGTCTCCCCCGCCCACGGGCGCGGTGGCTCGCAGGATGAGGTGAAGCTTGCTTACTACGCCTTACGCCCGCTCCCTCGCCCATGCGCGCGGTGGCTCGCAGGACGAGGAGAAAAATTTACTACTCCCTCCGTTTACTCCTCGTCCCTACTACCTTGGTTATAGAGATTATATCATATTGTTTGGAATATATATGTCCTTTAGTAGATTTCAATATGAACTACTAGTACATACTCCAAACACTGATGTATATAGACGTATTTTAGAGTGTAGATTCACTCATTTTGCTCCGTATGTAGCACTCTCCCTCGCCCCTCGACCCTCGCCCACGTGGTGGACGTGCAGCAATTCATTCGGTCTCATATAGCCAGAACGATATATACTGCACTACCATTATTGCTCGACTTCCCGAAGAGGCGAAGAGCCAATCGCAAGGTTAATATTTTGGAGATGCCAAGCGCAAGGTTATAGGAGAACGAGTAGTAGGTGCCGCGTCATTTATAAATAAAGTTTTTTTTCTTCAGTGGCACGTACGCAATATGATAGGTTCATATGGAGAGAAAAGGAAACCGCTCCACTATATACATAGTCAGGACGGGCCAGCCTACACGGTTGCTTGCTGGGGTTGCTCTCTTCACACTCTCTCGCACAAAACGACTGTGGCCACATCTCTAACATCCCGGCGGATCACGTCCGCTTGGGGAAGGGGTGGATGCTTAGTGTAGATGCGGTGGCCGTCGCCGACGGCGAAAACCCACTGTCGGCACGTCCCGATCAGGGGTCCCCGCCGTTCTCTCTCACAAAGCCGGTGAGGTTGCCTTCGTCCCTTGCTCACTGCCGCGACGTGGGCAGTTGCCGCCTCCCGCCGCCCTCCTCAAGGTTGAGCTACGTCCCTCAGGTACAACTCCCTTTACAGCCGGCTTGCACCACTGCTCCAGCTGCCCACATCACTCCCTGTGGATATTTCTCTACTTCTTTGCCCCGCACATACCTCTACTGGCTTCTACGTACTGTATTTGTGATGAGTTTATGTCTCATCAACTAGTCCCAGTAATCTTATTCTAATCACGCTTGTTCAATTTCTTTGCCACAGGGATGCTCATCTCGATTTTGGTGAAACTGCACAAAATGATCCGATGGTCAAAAGGTTGCAAACTTCATTTATTAGGAAGCTCGAACGTTGCCAGCAAATTGAAGCCTGGTCAGGGTTCACGGTTCAAGGGCTAGGGACTGCATGGATCGTTTTTTTCTTTAGCTGCCTCTGTTCCAAAATAAGTGTCAACTTTAGTAGTAGTACAACTTTGTACTAAAGTTTGCACAAAGTTGAGAAACTTATTTTGGAACGGAGGGAGTACATATTTGCTATGATCTGTCAATCATTGAGATGCAATAGCATGCATGTTAGTCTCCTTTGTATTTGATGAAATGTTGCAACGGGCAACCTTGGACGCAAGATACATGTAACAGAAGCTGGAAGCTTCATAGCATTGTACAAATTTATCTCGCTGATAAATTACAGTACGTACTATACTAGTACTTCCTCCGTTCCTAAATATAAGTCTTTGTAGAGATTTCACCATGAACCACATGCGGATGTATATAGATGCATTTTAAGTGTAGATTCATTCATTTTGTTCCGTATGTAGTGGAATCTCTACAAAGACTTATATCTACTAGTAATAGCTAGCCCCCACTACTAGGAATTCTCTATCCTCTCCTTGAGCCACGTCATCAAAATTGATGTAGCCGTTAGATGAAGTAAATCAGTCCATAATAGCCGTCTGATCTTGACGTTGAGAGGCTCCGCACTAAGCCACATGCAAGCATGCAGAAATACCGTGCCACATGCATGTGAGTGGGTTTTAAATCACATCAACATGTCTGCATGCAAGCATGCACCGGTAGCATGCATGTAAGTGAGCTTTTAAGTCCCATTAACATGTCAAAAAGAAAAATATAATCCCATTATGCAGTAGGAGTTGGCTGATCTTTTTTCCTTACGTGGGATGATCTAAATGATGATGGGAGTTTATTTAGTTTGGCTACCACATTTGTCATGCGGTTATAGAGTTTTTTTTGTTCTATGAAATCGATAATTTTGCGCAGAGAGATATACCGCTGTTCCGCGCCAACGCGCGGGGACTCATCTAGTAATATTTAGGAACGGAGGGAGTACTATGTAAAGAGTTAGGTGTCGCACGGTGATAGTGTGAGGTGGGCCATGTAATCACTGAGCCTGCGTGTTTTCACTGCTCTTGCACGCCTCCGCTGTAAGAATGGAGAAAATTGTAATCTAGTAGTAGTATACCTCCTTTCGCCGAAAGCGTGGGACATCCAGCGGTCCTACCACCTCAGTAATAAAGACCAATGAGCCGTCAAATCACATAGACCCAGCAGTAAGTTGGACGGACGAAGCAACCATCACTCTTGCGCCAGTGAGAGGTCGCGTCCGCTCTGCCCGGGCATGAATGCGGCACCGATTCTTTGGAGCGGCGCTGACCGTTTCGGGCGGGAAGCGCGCGCGGGCGATGGAGGGGCTTTGGGTGAGCCAGGCTGGTCAGGAGCGGGCGTGGCAGCTGTCCGCATGTCCCTACCGGACACGCCCGGAAACGAGAGGATGCACCGACTCTCGCGGCTAAAATCGTACACTACACAACATCTCTCTGTAGGAGTAGGTCGATCTGTCGCTCTCTCTAACACACACATGGTGTTAAACACACACACACACACACACACACACGCACCTTGGTCCCGTTGCACCTTCTAACGTGACTTATTACACCTAGACGGAGGGAGTAGTAAGTATACGAGATACGGTGGCACACTGACTTAAGTCGAATACAAGTGCCCAAAATTTGTGTGCATGTTATAATAAGGATTCACTTAAAATAGTACGTGAGCGAACAGAGGGATCAATTGGACAGTGTTCCCGAGCAGTAGCGAGATGTGTGAGGTAAGATACACCGCTGGCGCTTTTAATTTTTCTTATTAATTTGTTTGTTTCACCCTCTGACTGGTGGGACCCAACGTACTACGTGGAGAGAGGTAAGGTGAGTAAGGCTGCATTATTTCTGCACCACTGTGGATAGTCTTACCACCAAAGCCACATGACACGATTATGATTGAAATCCCAATGACTCCCACACACACAAAAAAACACGGCATGCTTGTCACACGAATGCAGGAATGTATAAAAGGTTATTTCCCTCTCGTTGAACATAACGGGAGGGTTGTGTAGCTGGTTAGCCTGTTCGCTCATCAAACTTGAGGTCTCGGGTTCGATAACTACACTTGAGCATAATTTGTGCCAGGAGGATTCTTTGACTGGTCAAAATGTTTTCTAGGGTTTGCACGCTTCACACTCTCTCTCCAGTATATATATACACGCTGGAGCCTCAGCGCTTGTAGTTGCTCTCTTCACACTCTCTCGCCCTCTCCCGCTGGAGCCTCAGCGCTTGTAGTTGCTCTCTTCACACTCTCTCGCCCTCTCCAGATCTAAACAAGACTTCGTTGGCCTCTCTCTCCCCTCACTGCTGCTCAAAGAGCCGGCAGGATCCGTCCGCCGGGAAGGGAAGGAGGCTTAACGCTGTCGCCGTCGGCGAGGGACTACCGGCGCAGCTGTTCACTTTCCACCCAGCGGCGGCGCGGGAGGGCCTCCGATCCCTTCTTCTTCGCCGTCGTCCCGTCGCCCACCGAACCACGCCCCAAGAACCTTAAGATATAATTTACTTACTCCACATGCATTGCTCTAGCTGCATGTATACCATGAATCTAGGACGTGGTTCAAACAGGAAAGGAGTGGGGGAAAGTAGTGGGAAAAGTTGTATATAGCATGAATCTAGGACGTGGTTCAAAGAGGAAATGAAGGGGGAAAGTTGTATAGCATTAATCTAGGACGTGGTTCAAAGAGGAAAGGAATGGGAGAAAGTAGTGGGGAATGTTGTATCGCATAAATCTAGGACGTGGTTCAAAGAGGAAAGGAAGGGGCGAAAGTACTAGTTCAAAAAGGAAAGGAAGGGACAAGGCTGTAGAATTTGAGCAGGACAAGATTTGTTGCGCTCACATAGGGAAAGGCGTCTAAAGATAACAAAACTAGGACCAACACAAATATGCTCCTTGGTTGTTTGTTCTTTGTTGCAACAAACTGTGCATGACCACAGTACATCGGTAGATGCACATGGCGCTGGTGCGTCCACTGTCCCGTGCAACTCATTAGATGTTGTTAATCTAAGGCCCTGTTTGGTTAAAAACTCCCTAGTCCCTACCTGCTGGGTCCAGGGACTAAACATGGACTATGGTTATTAAATGACATGCTAAAAGACCATGTTACCCCTAGTAATGAACTAATAGAGACAAGGTGCGATGCGTGGCAGGGGCAACTGTTGGAAAAAGTCCCAAAAAGACTCCCTCGGGGTATTCTTTCTTTAGTCCCAAATGCCAACTTTTAGTCCCTAAAAGTCCCTCCTCTTTGGTTTAGATGGGACTGAAACGGACTTTTTTTAGTCCCTACACCAAAATGTCCCTGTAAACAAACACCCTCTAATAATGCCGCTGGAAAATTGATGCAATGCCACAGTTAAAAGCAAATTACATGTTTAACGAATTTTATTGTTAATATAATCTCTATGTTAATATTAATCAATGCCACCGTTTGAGACATGCTACTGTCTTGCTTTCTTTCCCATTTAGATAAGGTAGATGCTTCTTTTTGTTGGCTTCTGTGTCATCCACCGTTATTGACCACTAATTGTTTCCTTTGCACCTCTGTGTAAACAGGGTTATCTGCTTCACCTTGTTGCTATTGTGACCTTTTGTTGCACTGCACAAAACACTTTTGTTTTAAGAGTGTTTTGTGCAGTTCAACCAAAATGTCACACCGACAATGTTGCTTGATTGCTTGATCTTAGTGGAATTGCACAATAGGAGATCTTACTTCCTATCCGTTAAGGCGAATTTGGTTCAGATCTTCTTCTTGTGAGTTGTTTGAATTCCGCATCATGAGAGGTCAGTACTATCCTTCTTTCACATGATTCTGCAGTGTGCATTCATATGTTGTGCTACTTGTACGATAATGTTGCTTGATTTTAGTGAACTGCACAAATGGAGACAAGACTTCCAATCTGTATGTGCACCGTAATATCCCATTGAGGTAAGATAAGGATATATCACAACTGCTGGACTATATTTTGCCACTTTCATCAGAAAATTAAGTTTAGTACTATACTTGTGCTCTCTAATTGACATGCCAAATGTTACATTGAAGGCGAAGCTTGTTTGTTAGTGAACCAAGTGATGAAGGGGAAGAACAAGGGGAAGAAAAACAAAAGTCAGCTCTCGGTGCTATAATGAAGCACTGGAACTGTGATGACTCAAGTAATGATATAGTTTTGCATCTTAATTTATTGCTATGGCTGGAACGAGCAATTGTTTTGCCGCTGATTTGATGCCACTCTTAATGTAATATGTAATTATCTCTACTTGTGCAAACAGGGATCTTCTTTGAAGATACCATATATTTTAGTGGAACTGCACAAAAAGATGTTGGAAACATTAAACTAATCGAGGAGTATATAGTAAGCATGGCCACCACCGTAGATAGCAACAGATGGTTCCGGAGAATTGCTTCATCTGTATGCTCTACACAATAAGCCTCCTGATAAAGGTTGGTACTCGCCCACTGATTTCATCCATATGATTGAGCTTTGTCATCTCTATTGGTGTTGTGCTACTGTTTAGATACTGTCATGAAAAAGTGGTATTGTCCTTGAGAAGTGCTTCATCTATGCTGTTTTAAATATTTCCTTTCCTCTTTTTCGAGCAAACAGTGATGCTAGCATTTAGTAGTCCTCTTGTCTTTGCACAACAGGACCATCTTCCTCTGAAGAAGAATATGGAGTACGTGAATTGACTAGTTCTGATTATGCCAGGATGAAGAAGCCTTGTCTATCTTATCATCAGAAGGAGCAGTTGAAGGATGGTTACATTACTCCCCACAAGATCAAACTAACTTCAGCTCAGAAGGACTGACAAAATCTCCATTTTTTTGCTATGATGCACGAGTAAAATGTTGTTCTAGGATTCTTTCTGGTGAGTTCCATTTTTCTAAAAGTGTGCTCTACATGGACCATGTATGTGCCTGTTGAAACTGTCAATTCATAGTACAGTTTTCTCTATACTAATAACTTTTTTGTATTTGTGCAAACAGGGGTGCTCAGCTTGATTTCAATGGGAACTGCACAAAATGTTCATGAATACATCGAATCATTCATTTCCACCACAAGAAAGGAGGTGCCGATAAGTTCAAGGCGTTGCAACATATAAGGGAGAAATCATACAAGCTACGCACGAATTTGGTTGATTTTGGTGGAACTGCACAACAATAACAGCTGGTTTATTTAGCACGAGGTGCCATGTCAATGTCCGAACTGATGGCAAACCCTGCCCATTCCACAATCATAGGCATTTGATATTTTGGAATGGGACAACCTTGTCAAATTTTGCTCATTGATTTTAGCAAGACATGCGTTTGATATTTTCGAATGGGACCCCTTTGCTGTCAGCAGCATCGATCAATTTTTTCTTTTTTCTTTAGTTGTGTAGTAAATATTGCCTCTGACATGTGTAACACCCCGGACACACCCGCCGGTGGCCGTTACTCCTGGCAGGATGTAGACTGGCCCCACAAATCAATACTAGTCTTTTCTGCGCACCTTGTCCTCACTCATGCGCACCCAGGAGCAACTTCTCGGTCGGTCACCCATCCCGACACTACTCCAAGCTGAGCACGCTTAACTTTGGAGTTCTATCCGAATGGGCTCCCGGAAAAGAAGGAATTCCTTATTGATATGAGTAGTCTATCATCCCTAATAAGCCAGGCTATCACATACACCCCCACTCAGAGGAACCGACGTCCTCGTCGGTCCACAGGAACGTTCCCTCTTGGCACAAACGTCTGTGCATCCAGTCCGGTACATATACCATGCTGTGTGCCACGACGGGTCACAAACCTCATGAACAACATGACCGCGCACTTGTCCGCAAACATCCGTGTAACCATGAGGGTCGGCTCTGAAGCAACTTGTAACACCCTGGACACACCCGCCGGTGGTCGTTACTCCTGGCGGGATCTAGACTGGCCCCACAGATCAATACTAGTCTTTTCTGCGCACTTTGTCCTCACTCGTGCGCACCTGGGAGCAACTTCCCGGTCGGTCACCCATCCTGACACTACTCCAAGCTGAGCACGCTTAACTTTGGAGTTCTATCCGAATGGGCTCCCGGAAAAGAAGGAATTCCTTATTGATATGAGTAGTCTATCATCCCTAATAAGCCAGACTATCACAACATGTGAGTCGCTGAGATGCATAATCATCGATTGTTTTGAATGTTCTCTATGAATTGTCAGGCATGTGTGTTTGATTGCAATGTACAGAAATGCTAAAAAGCTGCTCAAACTCTTTGTACTCCTTCTGTTCCTTTTTACTTCGCACATTGTGAAAGTGCATACTTTTTTGTATAAGATTTGTCAAAGTAGAGATACTTTGACTGCAGACAAAACTTGTATGCTGACTAGAAAGGACCGAAGGGAGTACATGTGAAACTGCTGCAAACGACGTGATCACCCTGGGAATAATGCAACTACGTATTGTTTTGCATGTTCATCCAATGCCAGTGATACAGGAATTCGAACTAATCGAAATAAATTCATTCATACACGATCAGATTTCATATAAACATGCCAGATTTCATTACATTTCATACATTCTTCAACTAAAAAGTGGTGCGCTGGAGGTATAATTAATTAACCGAAGCTACCCAACTGTGTCCTGCTGAGCCGAACAGAAGCTTCAGTGACTTAACTGCAAGTGCAGTTGCATAACTGACATGTGGCCTGTTGGGCCCACGTGTCAGTCAGCCAACTGCACCAGCAGTTAAGTAGAAGCAGCGTTATTCTCCAACAGAACTCCCCGACTCCACGTCGACACCAAGAAGCTCACCGGCCGTCAATGGTCAACCCGCCTAGCTTGGCTTCAACAGGAGGGTAGCAGCGGTGGCCTTACTAGGACCCGAGCGGCAGCGACCTACCGTGTTCTACTCTTCCACGTATTCTGTGTGGCACGGCCTCGGCGGAGCCGGCGATGTCCTCTGTCTCGTTGCCAGCGGGCGGCACCTTAGCGGAGCGGTGGAAATCCTCCCTCGCGTTGCCGGCAGGGTGGGGCCTCGACTGAGCCGACGATGTCCTCTGCCTCGTTGTTGGCAGGGCGGGGCCTCGGCGGAGCCGGCGGTGTCCTCTGCCTCATTGTTGGCGCTGCGGGGCCTCGGCGGAGCAGGGCCTCGTCGACGCCAGCTGAGCGGGGACTCGTCGGAGCCAGCATTGTCCTCTGCCTCGTCCTCAGTCTCGCCAAACAGCGCCTCGCCCGCTTCATCGCCCTCTTTGCTAGCCTCTTTGTAGGCAGCCGCAGCCTCCGCCACCCGCATGCGGTACCGCCAGTGCTCGAGGCGGCCCTTGCGGGCGGAGCGGTACGAGTCGAGCAGCGCCTCCTGCTCCACCCGCTCCACGGTGATCTGCTCCTCCGCCTGCAGGTGCTCCTGGAGGAGATCGTGGTTGTAGGCGGCGTCGGCCTGCGCCTCCTGTAACTGCTCCTGACGCATCTGCCTCACACTGTCCATATATTGGGCACGGGCCTCGCCGATGGTCATGGTGCAATGCACCGGCGAGGATGGCGTGGAGGAGGGGGTTGGCGCCGGATCGTCGACTACCATGTTCTCCATTGGGACGTCGTTGTCCTCCGGCTGCCTGCCGGCCAGCCGGTCGGCAGCAATGGCTGCCAGCTCCTTTTGGTCTGTCGTCCTCCCGTCCCGAAGAGCGCTGGAGCACGAGGAAGCCATGGTGGGCAGTAGTAGTGTGGACAGGAGAAAGGGAACAAATGCGAATGACTGCGGCTATGGCCGGCGCAGCAGTTTATATAGCAATGGTGGGCGGGGGGAGGGACAGACGTGTGGCACCGGAGTAGCTGCCTCGGCAACCGCGTATCACTAATGTGTGCGGAAGATGGACGGACGACACTTGTGTCGTTTGAAGGCGGAGCAATCGCCTGCACCGGGAAGCGGGGTGGGCGGCGCTGACTGTTTCGGGCGGAAAGCGCACGCGGGCGAGGAGATGACTTTACTTGGAGAGGATGACAATGGGGACCCACCAGGTCCATAGCCTCACGTACGCAAGTGCCTCCTTATTATATATATGTATTAAACTATACCCCCTCCGTCTAGGTGAATAGGTCGTATTAGAAGGTGCATCACGACCTAGGTGCAAGCAGATTGGTGGAAAAGAAGAATATTTCTCTCTTCTAAACACAACATTTAATCACAGCAGTTAAGAGGATGCCTTATTAGCTACCCATGCAGGCCATCGCAATTCATAGCATGCAAAGCACTTTTATTTCTTGCCTAATAACCGCATGGACGTGCTGCATGCATTGGTCCTTGCCCGAGCAAAAAAAGGGAGGAAAGGGGTTCCCACGGGAGACAACGAGGCAGAGGTGGAAGCACTCGCGGGAGTAATTTATTTTGCTTCCCCCTGGTTTCCTGACATCACGGTCCCACACCATTGTCAACCTATGTAGTAGTCAATAAACGAGAGAATTGCACAAGAAGCGGCCGACAGCTGGGACCAAGCAGCTCGAGCAGTATTTGTGTTTTTGAGGTGTGAGCACTGCAGAGTTTTTCGATGTTTAGCCCAGATATTAATTTTTCTCCTCTGAACAACAACGAAAACATCACTGCAGGCATTAACTGGGCAGGCTGTTGCCCGTCTAGCCCGGGCCAGATATCTAGCCCAGATATTAATTTTTTTCAAGCTAAAAATGGCTAGCCCAGCTATACTTTTTTTAGGAATACCCAAGCAAGGTCAAGTTGTTATTCTCCGCCCCGCTGGGCTGCAAATCTTTCCTAGGAGGGATGCATTAGGCTTAACAAGAAAATGGGCTTTAAGAAATAATAAATGGGATGTAATTATAAAAACTGGGCAATACCTATAAAAAATGCACCAAACACGTGATTACTTTATAAAATATTATTTTTGGATATTGAAAATTTTAATTTCATTAATTGTTGCGAGCGCAATGTTTCGTTGGATTTTTACGTAATATAAATTTATATTGAAATTGTATTTAATCTGACTATAAATTTCGGGATAAAAATATTTCGGATCCCATCAAAATGTGGGAAATTTTATCGAATTATGTTTTGAACGGTTGGTTGAAATGGGCTGTACTTTTAACAAACTGTAAATGGGTTGTAGTAAATTCCATTAGAATTCAAAAATGGGTTACACATTCTTACAAATCTCAAATGGGCTATAAGTTCTCTGCCACACACTTCTGGCCTTACTAAGTTGACGCGTCCCTTAAGAAAAACAGAGTTGACGCGTATGCAAGGCTTTGTCAACTTATAGTCAACACACGGTTCTAGCAGCAGTGGCCGTTGGATGTCCATCCAACGGATGCCATGCTTCTTCTTCAATCTCGGATATTCTAGCTTCACCCGCCCAAAAAATGATTCCTCCGCCTGACATCTGGGGCGCACCATTTCGGAAGCTGACCTGTGGGCCTACTAAGTTGACGTACCAAGGGCTTTGTCAACTTAGTCAATATAAACGATTCTAGCTGCAGTGACCGTATGATGTCCATCCAACGGCCGTAGTGCTTCTTCAACCTTTGGTCTTCTTGCTCCAGCCGCCCAAAGCAGCGCCGGTCGTGCCGCCTGCTCCTGCCTCCCGTGGCCGGCTGTGCTGCCGCGGAGGCCTCACCGCCCCTACTATTCCCACCGCTGGCCAGGCCCTGCGGCGACGACAACCTCACACCGCAGCCGAACGAGTGAACCCTCATACTCCTCTCCGCGTGGGCATCCACTGCCGCGTCTTCACCGGCTCCGCGTCGTCCCCTTCCTAGGCCTCGCCGTCGTCCACCGCCCTGGTGCTCTCGGCGCGGCGTGGTCAACGTGGTCAAGGAACGACTTCCATCGGACGTGGACTGTACGTGGAGAGGCTGACAGCTGGGTCCACGGTGGCAGCAAGGAAGTGCCTCCTTATTATGCACAAAAAATGAATACTCCCCCGGCTAGCTGGGACCCACCTTGCTGGGAGGCTGACTTGTGGGCCTACTAAGTTGGCGGGGACGAAGGGCTTTGTCAACTTAGTCAATATGAACGATTCTAGCTCCAGTGACCGTACGATGTCCATCCAACGGCCGTAGTGCTTCTTCAACCTCTGGTCTTCTTGCTCCAGCCGCCCAAAGTAGCACCGGTCGTGCCGCATGCTCCTGCCTCCCGTGGCCGGCTGTGCTGCCGCATAGGGCTCACTGCCCCCTACTATTCCCACCACTGGCCAGGCCCTGCTGCGACGGCATCCTCACACCGTAGACGAACCAGTCAACCCTCCTAGTCCTCTTCGTGCGGGCTTCCACTGCCGCGTCGTCCCCTTTCTAGGCCTCACCGTCGTCCACCTCCGTGGTGCTCTCCCCGCGGCGTGGTCAACGTGGTCAAGGAATGACTTTCATCGGAAGAGTACTGTATGTGGAGAGGCTGACAGCTGGGTCCACGACCACAACCCAGTTTTTTTGTGATTTGCCAAGTCGCTTTGTCAGGCCTGTTGGGCTGCAAATCTTTCAAGGCGAGGAGAGCTTTCATTCGGCTGGCCAAGAAAATGGCCCATCAGTAATGAGAAATGGGTTGTACATTTTT
Source organism: Triticum aestivum (assembly GCF_018294505.1). NCBI lineage: Eukaryota > Viridiplantae > Streptophyta > Magnoliopsida > Poales > Poaceae > Triticum > Triticum aestivum. The sequence goes on along the minus strand of NC_057797.1, from coordinate 172,224,156 downwards.
AAAACACATCAAACCGGCAATTTGTTTCAAATATCTTTTTTTTCATTTCAAGATTTTAAATTACATTAATTTTTATGCGTGGAGAATTTGTTGGATTTTATATTGATATACATTTATTTTTAAAATCAGTTTGAAGGTGAGTTGAAATTTCAGGATTAAAAACAGTTCGGACCGCACCGAAATATGCAAAATTTTGTATAATTTTTTAAACATTGCCACAATATGGGCTGTAATGCTAACAAAAAGAATATGGGCTCCAAAAAAACCTTAAGAATTAGCAAATGCGCTGTAAATTATTAGAAATAATGGTAGATGGGTTGTATGCTATTTTCCACAGATTTGAGGCTTTCCTAAAAAAAGGTTGACGCACAAGCACTGACTGTTGGATGTCCATCCAACGGCCGTCGTGCTTCTTCAATCGCTGCTCTTCCTGCTCCAGCCGCTCAAACAAGCGCCGCCGAGACTGCCTGCTCCCTCCTCCTCGCGGCCAGCTGTGCTGCCGCGCAGGCCTCACCGCCCGACCATACTCCCATCGCTGGCCTAGCCATCCCTCTACCCACCCACACCTGCTGTTACTCTCCAGCGATGGCAAACGAACCAGTAAACCCTCGTACAGTCATACTCCCCTCTGCATGGGAAACAACTGCCGAGTCTTCCCTGCTTTCGTGTCGTCCTTTTCCTAGGCCTCGCCGTCGTCCACCGCCTTGGTGATCTCGGCGCGGTGTCGTCAACGTGGTCAAGGAACGACTTCCATCGGACGTGGACTGTACGTGGAGAGGCTGTCAGCTGGGTCCACGGCCGTAGCAAGGAAGTGCCTCCTTATTACGCGGAAAATAATGATTCCTCCACCTGACAGCTGGGACCCACCGGACGGGCCACTGTATTTCGCAAAAAAATGTTTCCCCCTGACTGCTGGGACCCACCAGCTACATCTTCACACGCAAGGAAGTGCGTCCGGGCAAAAAAAATGATTCGCCCCCTGATTGCTAGGACCCACTAGCTACATATTCGCAGGCAAGGAAGTTCCTGACAGTCGGGACCCACCTGGTCTAAGCGTACGTAGCATTGTAATTCTGGTCGCGAACGTGTACGTACATACTCGTCGATGTAGAGGCGCGCACGTGTCGTAGTAGAGGCACGCATGTGTCGTAGTAGAGACGTGCACGTAGCATGTACACGGACGTACAGCGGCCAGGGTGCAAGAAAGAAAATACGGCCACGTATGTGTACATACGGGCGGGGTCTCGAACGCCTACTCGCGCATACGTACGGCCAGGGCTCATGTACATGGCTGGGTTAGAACGAGAAACAGTGTCATCATCGTGTTCATGGGGAGGCAACGGAATGCATCATGTTCATGGGGAGGCAACGGAATGCGTCGTGTTCATGGGGAGGCAACGGAACGCGTGGGAGCCAACCGACTGGGTTGGAACAGAATGCGTAGTCGTGTTCATCGGGAGGTCTTGGACGGAACAGGCGAAGGAAACGAGGCCTGGCGTACCGCAAAACGGAGGAAACGGCCTTGTGTTTAACCGGCCACGTTCCAAACGGGATCTTGTTCATCGGGAGGGGTTTGGTGTACCGCAAAATGGAGGAAACGGACCTCCTCGGTCGAAATGGGGGTCCTATTGATCGGGAGGGGTGTGGCGTACCGCAAAACGGACAAAACGGACTTGTATTGGAGCGCTACGGTCGAAACGGGGGTCCTGTTCATCGGGAGGGGTGTGGCGTACCGCAAAACGGGACTCCACGGGATATTGTTCATCTCCACCGTCGACCCCCTCCAGCCTCCACGAGCTACTGTTCATCCACCGTCGACCTCCTCCAGCCTCCACCTGTGACTGTTCATCCACGGGCTCCTGTTCATCCAGCCTCCATCGCGCGCTACTCCACCGGCTACTGTTCAACTGGCCCTATCCACGGGCTCCTGTTCAACCACCCCTCCACGGGCTACTGTTCATCCTGCCCTCCACCTTCTACTGTTCATCCTGCCCTCCACGGGGTGGTCCTATTCATCCAGCCCTTCACGGGGTCGTGTTCATCCAGCCCCAACCGGCTCGATCGGTCGGGGTCCTGTTCATCCAGAGGCAACACCACGGGGTCCTGTTCATCCACCCCCACCGGGAACTGTTCTTCCACCCCCCCCCCCGCAACACCCACTGTTCATCCAGAGGCAGCATCGATCGGCTTCAGTTAGCAGCAGTAGCGAAGGAATCGCTCGATCGGGTTCAGTTAACAGCCATCAATCGATCGCTCGGGTTCAGTAACGCATAGCCTGCAGTGCAATCGCTCGGGTTCAATTAGAGCCCAATGCCTCGCTCGGGTTCAGCTAGAGCCAACGCCTTGCACACACGCGCCTACGTGTACGAGAGAAACACGCATCGCTCGGCCCCCGACATCCCACCGTAACCGGGAACTCCCCGAAATTTTGCTCACCCTCGCTTCTACCACGGTTTTTTCCGTCATGGACGGCCCAAAGAATGTCATGCAGCTGCATCTCCAACCCGCCCAGGATGAAAAGCCCATTTTCTATCATGATTTTTTGTCATAGAAGTAGGAGCCCACCACATGTATGATGATACCGGGTTTTGTCACAATTATTGTCATAGAAGTGTCATATGTATGACAGAAAAAAATTTCGTTCAGCCCAAAATGTCATGGATGTGTCTTTTTTTGTAGTGTCACCTCATGTTGTTCATCGGGAGGCCAGATCTAGAGTCCGTTTGGGGCTCCAGAGAAGGGGATCTTTATTCTTCGTCATCACCAACCCTTCTCCATTGCCAATTCCATGATGCTCCCCACTTGGTGTTAGTAATTCATTCGTAGGCTCGCTGGTCAGTGAGGAGTTGGATGAGATTCATCATGTAATCGAGTTAGTTTTGTTAGGGCTTGATCCGTAGTATCCACTATGTTCTAAGATTGATGTTGCTATGACTTTGCCATGCTTAATGCTTGTCACTTTGGGCCTGGGTGCCATGATTTCAGATCTGAACCCGTTATGTTATCACCATTATATCCATGTTCTAGATCCAATCTTGCAAGTTATAGTCACCTACTACGTGTTATGATCCGGCAACCCCGGAGTGACAGATACTGGGACTTCTCCCGGTGATGATCGTAGTTTGAGGAGTTCATGTATTCACTATGTGTTAATTCTTTGTTCCGGTTCTCTATTGAAAGGAGGCCCTAATATCCCTTAGTTTCCAATATGGACCTCGCTGCCACGGGAGGGTAGGACAGAAGATGTCATGCAAATTCTTTCCATAAGCATGTATGACTATTTACGGAATACATGCCTATATTATATTGATGAACTAGAGCTAGTGCCATATCGCCCTAGGTTATAACTGTCTCATGATGAATATCATCCAACAAGTCACCGATCCAATGCCTACGAATTTATCTTATATTGTTCTTGCTAAGTTACTACTGCTATCATCACTGTTACACTTGCTACAAAACTGCTATCACTGTTATTGTTACTGTTACTGCTGTCACTACTATCAAAACTATCATATTACTTTGCTACTGATTACTTGTTGCAGATAATTAATCCCCGGGTGTGGTTGAATTGACAACTCAGCTGCTAATACCTTCAAATATTCTTTGGTTCCCCTTGTGTCCAATCTATAAATTTCAGAAAACTGTTGCAATCCCCTATACTTGTGGGTTATCAAGACCTTTTTCTGGCCCCATTGCCGGGGAGCATAGCTATATTTGTTGAGTCACTTGGGATTATTATCAATTTATCAGTATGAAGAATCTGAAGGATGCCAAGACTAAGATTTTTCCCTCAAAGACGAGGGAAGGTAAGGAACTGCCATCCAGTTCTGCTTTATGTCGCAAGTTATTAATGATGCTACTTCTGCTATGGATAATGGTTATGATGATGCTAGTACCCTTGCCTGATAATGATGATGTGCCACTTGGTAAATCTCTTGATGAACAAATTGCTAGCATGATACAACATGATGTTGTTGAATCTGATGATGAGCTTGAAATTGAAACTCCTGAAACACCTTCTAGAACTAGTCTTCCTACATATGAATTGCCTATGGTACCAGAAGGTTATGTTATGAGTGAAGAAACAACTAGAGATATTCTTGCTTGCAGAGATAGAGATGACCTAGAGAAATTATTATGCAAGCATAAAGAAAAATCTCTAAATGCTAGAATGAAATATGATCCTAAGTTTGCTACTTCACCTATCTTTATTGATGATAAGGATTACGAATTCTCTGTCGACCCGGAGTTAATTACTTTGGTTGAATCTGATCCTTTCCATGGTTATGAAACTAAAACTGTTGTGGCACATCTTACTAAGTTGAATGACATAGCCACCCTTTTTACTCATGGTGAGAAAATTCGCTACTACTTTATTCTCAAATTATTTATGTTCTCATTAAAGGGTGACGCTAAATCTTGGTACAATACTCTTGCTCCTGGTTGTGTGCGTAGTCCCCAGGATATGATTTATTACTTCTCTGAAAAATATTTCCTTGCTCATAAGAAACAAGCTGATTTACAGGAAATATTTAACTTTGTGCAAACTAAAGAAGAGAGTCTCCCATAAGCTTAGGGGAGGCTTTGCCAGTTACTTAATGCATTGCTAGACCATGCTTTGAATAAGAATGAAATACTTGATATCCTCAATAATGGACTAACCGATGCTTCTAGGGACTTCCTAGATAGTTGTGCTGGTTGTGTTTTCAGGGAACAAACTATTGGACATGCTGAAGAATTATTGAATAATATATTAAAAAATCATGATGATTGGACTCTTCCTTAACCACCGCCTAACCCAGTCCAAATAAGAGGGGTATATTACATCTCAGTCCTAAAGATATGCAAGAGGAAAAGAAATCTATGAAGGAAAAAGGTATTAAAGCTGAGGATGTTAAAAATTTACCTCCTATTGAAGAAATACATGGGCTTAATACACCACCACTGCCTAAGGTGGTAGCGGTAAATTCTTTAATGAAGTTCAATGATAATGACAATCCTCACAATAACATCCTAGCCGATGCGTTTATGTGTTTGAAAATTGTATTAGAAAAGAAGATAACTTTAATGCAAATGTTATGAAACAATTGAAATACAATTCTGATATGATTGCTCACTTGAGTCACTTGTTATTTAGAATCTCAAATGATGTTAGAGGTGTTGGAAAACATGCTTCTATGGTTCAAACTTAGTTAGAACAAGTTGCTAAATCACAAAGAGAATTGCTTGATGAAATGAATAATAATATACAAGACTTTGCTTTTAGTGTTGCAACTAGAAGAGGTAAAATGACTCAGGAACCACTTTATCCTGAGGGATACCCAAAAAGAATAGAACATGACTCACAAAGGAACAACATCACTACGCCTAGTCCTTCTAAAAAGAAAAAGAAAAAGAAAAATGATAGGGCTTTGCACACTTCTAGTGAACCTGAAATAGAAAAACCTCCTGATAATGATAATGAAACTTCTATCTCTGATGCTAAAACTCAGTATGGTAATGAACATTCACCTAGTGATAATGAAAAAGATAATGCTGATGTTCATGAAAATACTCAACCAAATAATAAAGAACCAGACAATGATGTTGAGATAGAACCACCAGTTGATCTTGATAACCCACAACCTTAGAATGAAAGGTATGATAAAAGAGACTTCATTGCTAGAAAACATGGTAAAGAAAGAGAACCGTGGGTTCAAAAACCTAAGTTAACTAAAAAGAATGATGATGAAGAATTTGAACACTTTGCTGAAATGCTGAGGCCAGTCTTTTTGTGTATCGCTTGACTGATATCTTGAAAATGCCTCCTTATGCAAAGTATATGAAAGACATCATCACAAATAAGAGAAAAATACCGGAAGCTGAAATCTCCACTATGCTTGCTAATTACACTTTTAAAGATGGAGTACCTAAAAAAATTGGAGATCCGGGAATACCAACTATACCTTGCTCCATCAAAAAGAATTATGTGAAAACTGCTCTGTGTGATTTAGGAGCTAGTGTTAGTGTTATGCCTTCCTCTTTATATAAAAGACTTGATTTGAATAAACTCACACCTACTAAAATATCTTTGCAAATGGCTGATAAATCAACTGCCATACCTATCGGTGCCTGTGAGGATGTGCCCGTTGTTGTTGCTAATGTTACTATTTTGACTGGCTTTATTATACTTGAGATGCCCGAGGACGACAACATGTCGATTATCCTTGCTAGACCCTTATTGAATACTGTAGTGGCTGTTATTGATTGGAATAAAAGCAAGGTCACTTTTCATATCAATGGTAATGAGCATACGGTGCATTTTCCAAAGAAACAATTCAATGTGAATGGTATTAATGTTATTGAAAAATCTCCGACAATCACATTTGGAAGTTTTCAGATAACTCTACCTACTATCAAAAAGAAATATGAAATGCTTATTGTTGGGGACATTCATATCCCATTGAGGTAACTTAGTGATTTACGAAAGTTCTTTGGTTTCATGCTAATCGAAGGTGGTTGTTAATAAGACTTGATCAACGTTATTAATGGATCATTTTTTACGGTATGAAGTTGATGAATTTAGTAAGCACTACCTTTTCTCCCTACGTTCTGTTCTCTGTTATTATTAGTGAAATAAAATAAAATGCCATGTTTTGTCTGTTTTCTAATTTTTCCGTGCTATAAAAAATTGACCCAAAAATAAAAGTTCTCAGAATGCCCTAAAAATTTAATGCTATTTTTTCTGAATATTTCTGAATTTCTGGTGCAAATAATATCAGAGGGAGGTGCACCAGGTGGGCACAACTCACCTGGGCGTGCCAGGACCCCCAGGCGCGCCCTGGTGGGTTGTGGTCCCCACGTGGTCCCCCCTCACTTATCTCTTCACACCACATCATCACTCACCTCCAGAAAAAAATCTCAATTGCTCTCTCTCCCGTGTTCTTGCTCTCAAACCCGCGGATTTCGATCTCTTTGCTCGAAGCTCAGTTTCCAAAACTGATGTAGGGTGGAACCCTATATGCCCGATCTTTCACGAAAGGAGCGGATCCCGCGAAGAACATGAAGAACACGAGGGGAAACAAGAGAGAATCACTCAAACCAACTAGAATGATTACACATGTGCTAGATCCTCGAACACAAATGATATCACACGATCCACGATCAACAAAGGACGATACACGATAACTGGTTCTTCTCCAATGGAGGTCTTGATGGGGCCACCCAAAAGGGGGTCTTGAATCCAAGGGGATCTTCTCCATAGAGGGGCCACAGTCTCTCTTGTGGAGTAGATCCGATGTGGATGAGTGAGCCTCTATCTCTAATATGAGCTATCACAATGCTAACCCTAACTAGGAGGAGGAGGTCTATTTATAGTCTTAGTGGAAATGGGGACGAAGTGAGGGGGTACATGTGCCTCGGGCCCGAATCCTGTACACAGACAGGTACCGGACGTCCGGTGTTGTAGCGGTCGTCCGGTGGCTCATGGGCGGCCGGACGTCCGATGGCTTCTGGACTTCCGTAGATTACGTTCTGTTGTGGAGGTAGCGGACGTCCGGTCTTCCTTGGATTTCCGCTATTTTCATTCGGTCGTAGGGGCGCTGGTCGTCCGGAGCCTGGGAGGTGTCAGACGTCCAGTCCTGGGCGGTCGTCCGGCTGCTATAGGCTTCGATGACCTGGTTTCCTTCGTCTGGTGTGGCCTTCAGTGGACGGACGTCCGGTTTGGACCGGTCGTCTGGTGGCTGTAGTTTTCGTGGCAGCTCTTCTTCTTGTCCTTTGCACTTGGTGTCCTCGCCAGCTTTCCTGTTGGATGTAGATGGTCCGTGGCTTTCCTCCAAGTACCTGAGCACACATAGTGTTTGCGCTTAAGGTAGCAGCCATGTCTCATGCATAAAGAGTGGTAGTTCGGAAAGGAGCGAGCTCACCTTATCTTCGATAGCTTTGGCTCTTGCTCTTGTCATTGGTCCAAGTGGTGTCGTGGGAGACGTGGGTAGGTCCATGGGGATGATCTTGGAATGCTCCGCATCATCTCCCCTCCCTTGGGAAAGATCTGTCTCCAGATCGAATTCTTCATCACCATGGTAGGGCGAGAGATCTTGACATTGAAGACGTCGCTCACGTTGTACTTGTCGCGTGGGAGGTCAGTCTTCTAAGTGTTGTTGTTGTTGCGTGCAAGCACCTTGAAGGGTCCATCCGCTCATGGTAGGAGTTTGGACTTGTGTTCGGTAGGGAAGCGGTCCTTGCGAAGGTGTAGCCACACCAATGTCGAATACCATGGGGTGCTTGTTGATGTTGAGCTTGGTCGCAAGTCGTTGTACTTGGCGCTCGATGGTGTGCCTTGTATCTTCATGCACCTTCTTTTTATGGCTCACACATGCACTTGTGTTCATATTAATGCGCTCTTGGAGTGGTAGAGGAAGAATGTCCAATGGTGACAATGGGTTGAATCCGTAGACGACCTCGAAGGGGGACTTGCCGGTAGTTGAGTGTCTTGCGCGGTTGTAGGCAAACTCGGCGATAGGTAGACACTCCTTGATGTTCTTCTTGATTAGCACGCGAAGTAGAGCAGAGAGTGTGCGGTTGGTCACCTCTGTTTGGTTGTTGGTTTGTGGATGGTACGCCGTGGAGAAGAGTTGCTTGATTCCGAGCTTGGCACATAGGGTCTTACAAAAGTAGCTTCAGAACTTGATGTCGCGGTCTGAGACTATCGTCTTTGGCACTCAATGTAGATGAAGTATTTCCCTACAAAAGAGATTGGCAACATGTGAAGCATCATCTATCTTGTTGCAAGGAATGAAATGTGCCATCTTAGAGGATCGGTCCACAACAACAAATACCGAATCCTTTCCATTTCTAGTTCTAGGCAATCCAAGTACAAAATCCATGCTAATATCTTCCCATGGTTGATATGGAATTGGGAGAGGCATATAAAGGCCATGGAATTGAGCTTTAGACTTAGCTTTGCGACATGTAGAGCATCGGTTGGTGAAGCGGTTGATGTCGCGAAACATCTTGGGCCAAAAATAGTTCTTGGAGAGCGTAGCAAAATGTCCCATTAGTCCTCCCCCATGAGATTCCTGCAAAACCAACAAACAAAGAGAAGACTCAGGGATGCAAAGTTTGCTAGCTCTCATAAGATATCCATCTTTGATGTAATAACGATCCCAAGAGGTATGCGTCAAACACTTGGCATAAGGAATAGCAGAAATAGGATCATGCTCATACAAGTCTTTTATGTGCTCAAAGCCAATGACATCCAATTCAAGTTGAGTGACAAGTATGCATATGCGGGAAAGAGCACCCGCCACAACATTTTCGTTACCTTTGATGTACTTGATTATATAAGGAAATGACTCAATCAATTCACTCCATTTAGCATGACGCTTGATCAACTTAGTTTGACCCTTAAGGTATTTAAGCGTTTCATGATTGGTATGGATGAATGTAGCGACCAGACCTCAAACAGTCTGATCTCTGTGCTCCGGTGTCATCCCTGGATCAGTAATGCTGACACCACACAGTACTCGGAGGATTTATAACAGAGTAGCAAACACACACTTATTACATCGAGTGTCTCAAAGGAGAACTTATTACAATAAATATGGCTTAAGGCCATCTAATAACGATAACAGTGGAAGGCTTGGAAGATAAGTGAGTCCATCAACTCCAACGGCATCACTGAGTATAGAACCACGACCTAAAACTCCTTAATCATCGTCTGAAAAGTCTGCAACATTAACGTTGCAGCCCGAAAACGGGTCAGCACATGGAATATGCTGGCAAGGTAACACATAGAGAGTAATGGAATGAAACAGCTATACTATATGCATATTTGGCTGGTGGAAAGCTCTATGGTTACAGTTTTGCGTAAAGCCAATTTTTCCCTACTGCAAAGGAATAAAATTTATTTAACTATCATGGTAGTTGTTAAACATTGAGAATGGTTGATAGCATTCTCAATCCCAATTAAGTAACATCATTAAAACCCAACAATATTAATTAAAGTAACATGATGAGATTCACATGATAATCCAAGTACTAGCTACTCAAGATGTCCATAACCGGGGACACGGCTAATCATGATTAGTTTGTTACACTCTGCAGAGGTTTGTGCACTTTTCCCCACAAGACTCGATCGCCTCCGTTTGGTTTCTCGCACTACAGGGTGTTTGAGAAGACGGATGACCGAGACATAGTCTTTCAGAAGCGCTAGCACCTTACGATCGGGTAGACTGTACCACCTACATCCCCTACATCTGCTAGTCTACCACTGTAAGAGTTCGCACAACTTAGTCAACTATGCTAGAGCCCATAATAGCTTGTGGCTGCACACGGAAGTTTCTAGCATGAATAGTCTTATGATCCCTTTGAGCCTGGGTGGCGGTCCAAAAGAGAACAGGCAAGTCCTGGAATACCCAGGTGCCTCAATCCACCCAGATGTGTGTTTAAGTTGCCACCTTAGATAAACCATTTATTTAACAAACTCACATCTGTCATAGATTTCACTCACTCAATCCACGTCTACTAGCACAGCATGGCATGATAAGCAAACGTAGAAGTAACTCCCAAAGGTTTGATAATAAACAGGTAATAGATACTACCTCATCTACTTCCCATCCCACAATTTAATTAGATCCTAATCATCCAATGTGTGAGGATTGATCTAATGCAATAAAACTGGGTAGTAGAAAAGGTATGATCAAAGTGTTACTTGCCTTGCTGATGATCCGGGAAACCTAACGATTCGAAGTAACAGGCGGCGCACTCTCGGTATTCTATCGCAGACAAACAACAAGCATACATTAAGTACTCATCTAATGCACAGGTAAAACTCAAATAAGAGATCTAACCAGAAGGTTCAACTTAAGAACTCCGGTTGGCAAAAAGAATCAAATCGAACAAAGCAACGAAAGTCAAACGGCGAAAGAAAACAACTTCGTTCTACTAATCTGGATCTAGGGCAAATTTTACAGTAACAAAAACTTGTTTAAGTTGGTTAAACGGATAAAGGGTTTCGAGACGAAACTCTAGGCGCTTGAATCGCCTGATTCCGATAAACGAGCGAAAAGATAAACTAAAAGGAAAATCGGGTCAGGAATCGCGATCAGATAAATCACGGATTTAATCCGAGAAAAAGAAAACTGACAAACAGTTAATAGAACGGACGTTCGTTAATAGAAACTAACAGGTAAACACGTTCGCTAAAATGAACGGATCGGTGAACGTTCACTAATTAAATAAACCAGAGAAAAAATAAACCGATCTAGGGTTTCGAAAAAAATAAACCGAGGCGGTTTTTTTAAATAAAAAAACGAATGGCGAACGGCGGCGGCTATACCTCCGGCGAGGCACTCCGGCGAGTGGGGCGGGGCTCCGGCGGGTCGGCGGGGGTGCGGAAGGGTGCGGCGCGGCGACGGGAGGCGGCGGGCGGCGGCGGCACGGGCGTCGGGGCGGCTGCGGCGGCATGGCTCGGCGGGCGGCTCGGGGCGGGGTGGGGTGAGGTGAGGGCGGCGGGGGGGGGGGGGGGGTCCGGTATTTAAGGAGGGGGGTGTGCTGCCTTGGGGAAGGGGCACGGCGGGGCGGCTCCGAGCCGGACTCGGGCGGCGGCTCCAGTCTCCTGGAGGGAGACGGCAGGCGGCGGGGTGGGTCGTCGGCTGGGCCTTGGCCCAGTCGGCGCGCAGCGCGTTTTTTTTATTTCGCTCGGAATAAGAAAATGAAAAGAAAAACTAAACGGACTCCAAAAATTCCGAAATAAATTTTCACGGGCTTCTAAAATCAAGCCTCACAAGGTGAACATTTATTTGGGACCAAAACACAATTTTGAAAAACGCACATTTTTCCTAAATTCAAATAAAACATCGAAAAACTCCGGAATATAATCTTATTTGATTTTATTATTACATCCTCAATATTTCTTTATTTTGGGAAAGTCATTTTATTCCCTCTCTCATATTTTTGTAATAGAAATAATTGATGATAAAATAAATAAAATCAAATGATCCTATTCTCAAAATTTGAGAAAACTCAAATATGAAAATAATGAAATCCCCAACTCTCTCCGTGGGTCATTGAGTTGCGTAGAATTTCTAGGATCAACCAAAATGCAAAAATAAAATATGATATGCATTGATGATCTAATGTATAACATTCCAAATTGAAAATTTGGGATGTTACAACGAAAAATTCATGAGGGCGAAGATAACATTCCCATTCACGCAAAACTCGCACTAAAGCATATAACTATTTGTCATAGATGGGGTAATTGAGTTGCGCTCCGGAAAGTTTTTCACTAAAGTAAGTTATGGGGCGCTTCTCTCGCGTTAACACACCTCCTATGCCATTACCACTAGCATCGCAATGAATCTCAAAGGTTTTGTCAAAGTTGGGTAATGCAAGCACGGGAGCATGAGTAAGCAAATTCTTAATCTCATTGAATGTGCTATCTTGGGATGGTCCCCAAACAAAAGGCACGTTTTTCTTGCTCAAAGAATGCAAAGGTGAAGCAATGGTGCTAAAGTCCTTCACAAATCTAGGGTAAAAACTGGCTAAACCAAGGAAGCTATGCACTTGTTGCAAGTTGGTTGGTTGTGGCCAAGTTTTAATAGGATTGATCTTAGAGTCATCAACATGAACACCCTTAGAGGACACAAGAAAACCCAAGAAACAAGCTTATCAATGCCAAAAAGGCATTTTTCCATGTTAGCGTAGAGACGCTCTTTTCGAAGAGTTTGCTAAACGGTTCAAACATGGGTGACATGATCTTTGAGAGATTTGCTAAAAACAAGGATCTCATCGAAGTAGACCACAACAAACTCACCAATGTAAGGGCGAAACACGTGATGCATAAGACGCATGAAAGTACCCGGTGATTCCGATAAACCCATAGGCATGACTAACCACTCATACAATCCAAACTTTGTTTTGAAAGCGGTTTTCCATTCATCACCCTCTTGTATGCGGATTTGATAGTAACCACTTTTAAGATCAATTTTGGAAAAAAATAGTGGCACCGCTAAGTTCATCAAGCATATCATCAAGGAGTGGAATGGGGTACCTATATCGAACGATGATAGCATTGATAGGTCTACAATTGGAACACATGCGAAAGCTGCCGTCTCTTTTTGGCACAAGAATGACCGGAATAGCACAAGGACTCAAACTTTCACGCACTTGTCCATGGTCTATGAGATGTTTTACTTGTTGTATTTCTTTGGTTTCTTCGGGGTTGACGCGGTAGGGAGCTTCGTTTGGAAGTGGTGCTCCGGGGATGAGGTCGATGCAGTGCTTGATGCCTCGTAGTGGAGGTAGACCCGGAGGTAGCTCGTCGGGGAAGACATCTTGGAATTCCTGCAAAAGAGAATACAACACTAATGGTAGAGTGTGAGAGGCGTTATCTTTTGGTGCGCCATCCTTGCACAAAATTACATCTCGTCGGGGAAGACATCTTGGAATTCCTGCAAAAGAGAAGACAACACTAATGCTAGATGGGTTCTCACACACTTCTCTTATCTCACTTTTGGTGGCAAATAGAACTGAGTTCTTCTTTTCTCTCATCGTGGAGGCACTCCATTTGGGCTTGTGGCGCTCACTCTCTTTTTGGTGGTTTTCTCTCTCACTATTCTCTCCACGATGGGTGGATTGCTTGTCGGTGATCACTTAGCTTGGAGACATAGGGCGAAGTACGTACTCATTTCCTTGCATCTTGAAGATGTAGTGGTTTGTTCGGCCGTTGTGGATGGCACCTCTATCAAATTGCCATGGTCGACCAAGAAGAAGGTGGCAAACGATCATTGGAACGACATCACACTCCAAAGTGTCTTTGTAAGCTCCGATTTTGAAGGAGACTTGCACTCTATGTTCGACTTGAATAGTGCCGGAGTTGCTTAACCATTGAACTTTGTAGGGATGTGGGTGATTCGTCTTGGGAAATTGTAGCTTGGAGCAAAATTCTTCACTTGCTAAGTTATGACAACTCCCTCCATCGATGATGACCTTGATGGACCTTCCATTGATGCCGGCCTTGGTATGGAATATGTGGCATCTTTGGTCTTCTTCTTGGTGATGTTGAAGAGTCAAGACCTTGGAGACAACTAGAGCGGGGATTGAATCTTCATCACAAAAGACTTGTTCTTCTTCATCGTTCACTTGCCGGTGCATGGCGACTTGCTCAACTGCTTCCGTTTCTCCTTCACTTAGGGAGTCGTATGTACCATCATCATTGAGGATCATGGTTCGCTTGTTGGTACACTCAAATGACTTGTGGCCTCAGCCTCCGCATGTGAAACATTTGGAGGAAATTATGTTGACGGTCTCATCGGTTGGGGCAGATGATGATGAAGCTCTTGGCTTGAAGTTGCTTGTAGTAGGAGGATGACTTGAGGTTGTCGAAGCTTTCTTGTAACTCGACATGTCGGTGTTGCTTGTAGAAGGCTTGGTTGATGTAGAAGGTGTTGGAGTCGTTGAAGCTTGGGTGTTGGAGAAGCCGTATGACTTGGATGAGAACTTGGCATACTTGAAGTCATCTTGCACTTGACATTCCGCTTTGGTAGCCTAATGGACTAGCTCGATGAGGTTCGAATATGGTTGGAAGTCGGTGATCTTCTTGATAGGATGATTGAGTCCATTCAAGAAACGTGCCATAGTTTGCTCATCATCTTCCGTGACATTGGCTCGTATCATTGCAATCTCCATTTCCATAATATTCTTTAATTCTCTGGGTTCCTTGCTTGAGGAGCTGGAGTTTCTTGAATAGGTCGCGATTGTAGTAGGTTGGCACGAAGCATTCTCTCATGACATCCTTCATTTGCTCCCAAGTAGTGATGGGTGGTTCACCTTTTGCCTCTCGGCGCTCAATGACTTGTTCCCACCAAATGAGGACATAGTCTTGGAACTCAAGGGATTCCATCGCGATCTTCTTCTATTCTTCATAGTTCTGCAAGCGGAAGATTTTGTCGACCTTCAATGCCCATGAAAGGTACTCTTAAGGATCATTTCTTCCATTGAACTTGGGCATGGTGAACTTTAGCTTGCCGTAGCGTTGCTCTTCATTGTGTTCAGGTCGGGGATGATGACATCCTAGACGAGGAGGATCGTCTCTCACAACTTGCTCTTGCCGTGGGGGATTTACATTGTCTTCTTGTTCTTGTTGAACTTGATGTTCTTAGCGAGCTTGTGGAGGAACTTGTTGACCTTGACAATGCACGCGAGCTTGGTATATTCGTTCTTGAACTTCTTCGCAAAGTTCTTCTTGATGTACACGAGCTTGTCGACCTCGGTTGGCTACGGCTCGACTTGATTCTCGGAGGGCTTGTTGCGCCTCAAGTGCTTGAGCTTCTCGCAATTGTTGTTCTTGACGTTGTGCCTCAACATCCTGTGCTTCTTGTTGTAGTCGCGCTCGCTCTTCCTCTTCGTGTTGGCGTTGTCGTTGCCGTTCTCGTGCTTGTGCAAAGGTAGCTTGGTTTTGACGATGCCGTTGTTCTTGAGAGTTGTTGTCGTGTAGAGGGTTGCGGCTTTCGTCACGATCTTGGCGCGTGGCACGACGATGAGTATTCGATGTCTGTGTACTTGAGCTAGAGATGGTGTAGTCGGAGTGTCGACTTGAGCGGCTCCGTCTTGATGAGGACGAAGTGGAAGAAGAGCGGTTGAGCAACAAAGCACGAATCTCGTCCATTCTTGCGTCATTTTCTTGCTTGTGGTCGTCGAGCTTGTGGTCGAAATAATCTCTTGTACGTTGCTCGGGGAGTCGCAAGTCGGTGGCGAGGTTGCCGATGCGTTCGCTCATTGCTTGTTGCTCTTGATGCAAAGCACGTTGTGCACCAAAGAGGTGGCTCTTTGTGACGTAGGAGTTCATGTCGTTGTCTTGCCCGATGAAGAGTGGGTTGGTTGAAGTACTTGGCCTATCCATCATTCCAAGGGAAATATGTGAGTGGGAGAAATATAAGAACGTATACCAAACGTACCTTGACCGATGTTGAAGACGGATCAAAGATCACTCCAATGTAGAACAAGGAAATATCACAATTGGTACCAATTCTTATCGGTTTCTCACACCTACACAAGTAAAAGCTTATGGTGGATCTTGGTTAGGATTGTGGAACAAAATTTGATGCAATTGTTAGTGAGCTTCAATAATGTTGGAAAAGATTCGCAAGTTTGCAATGCAACAAGTAGACCAATAGCAAAATTTGGTACACTGAGACACACACGTAGAGAGATAAGTAGGGTCGTGCAACCAAGGATGAGCCAAAATGTGGAATCCACGAAAATGCTCTTGTTGCACAACACTAGAGAGACGCTAGCACGATTGCACGATAGGCGGATACGAAGACTTGTGCACAACCTACTAAGCAAAAATGCATTGACTTCTATCCCAAGTATGCTCTATGTATGGTATTCTGATGATATGATCCAAGATGATCTAGTATGACAATCTTAATATTGTATGATGCTATGGTTCTTGCTTAAAAGCTCTTAGCTTATCTTTCCCTTTTGCTTAAAATCTTGTTTGGCTCTTTGTGTTTGAGCTCTTTTCTCATGCAATTCTTTACGAACTAAGATAGCAATTGAGTATGCGATGACACTTTGTGACACAAGAGATAATATGCACCAATGATATGTATGTATGCTATGGGGAGTATGATCACTAATGTGCACAAGTCACATTGCCGGCAATACTCAAAGGCTAGTCCCGATGGGTAAGCGACGTGAAAGAGTAAGGCTATGATGGCTAGCAATGTAATGGCAAGAATGATGTATCACAATACCAAGATGAGGTTACCATTCTTGCTTACAGTATGGTGTCAAAATGGTGGAGTGGTCGTTGTCAATGACGCCTCCATGGGGAAGATGAGAGGCAATAAGACACAATAGGACACGGAACCGCAACTCAAATTCTCAAAGCACAATGTGGCAAAAATGTATCGGAGAAACAAGTAAGCAATGGTGGTTTCGGAAAGTGGTGGTGGTATGGGGATGTGTATGCGGAAGTGGGGGCGGTGGCTGACATTTTCGGGGGGGGGGGGGAGGATTCAGTTTCGTTAGGGTTTTATGGACGTCATGTGGTTTACGGTCGTCCGGTCGTCGGATGTCCGGTGCTTGGGCAAATTTTGGGCACGGGCGGAACAGTTAGGGTTCGTGGTGGAGAGGTCAAAATCCGTCGAATCAGGGCGATTTTGTGGATGAAAACGGTGGAGACGAAAGGGAAAAGTTAGATCTACTCAAGGCAAATCAAATTCACGGATCAAATCCAACAAAATTTCATCACACCAACAAATCAAAAAAAATTGGGGGGGCTATTTTTGTGGGGAATTTTCGAATTAGAGACAAAATCAACAAAACAAGGCTAGAAAACACAACATGGAGGCTCCGAAATCGTGATCAACATGGCTCTAGATACCAAGATGATGTAGGGTGGAACCCTATACGGCCGATCTTTCATGAAAGGAGCGGATCCCGCGAAGAACACGAGGGGAAAACACGAGGGGAAACACAAGAGAAACACTCAAACCAACAAGAATGATTACACATGTGCTAGATCCTCGAACACGAAAGAGATCACACGATCCACGAGCAACAAAGGACGATACATGGTAACCGGTTCTTGTCAGATTCAGGTTCCGACAAAACCCTTGAGGTTCGAACTCTGGGGTGCACATGAAGATCTCTCCTCCCTCTAGCTGACGCCCTCACCGCAATCTCAAAGCTCGGCACGTCAAACTCGTAGAACAAAGGACACAGGGTTTATACTGGTTTGGGCCACCGATGTGGTGTAATACCCTACTCCAGTGTGGTGTGGTGGATTGCCTCTTAAGCTGAGGATGAACAAGTACAAGGGATGAACAGCCTCCTGAGGGGAGGTGTTCTTGAGCTTGGTGAGCTTGTTGGTCGCCTTGGTGGAATGGATCTAATCCAAGATGAGATGCCTCCCTACGGTGGTGGCTAGTCCTATTTATAGGACCCTGGTCCTCTTCCCAAATATTAGGCGGGAAGGGATCCCACAATGGCCAGTTTGAAGGGGGACAACTAGTACAAGTTATCCTGACAAAAGGTGGTCTTCACTTGCCAAAGGCTTTGGTGGTGACACCGTCCTGGGCTCTTCGGTGACCTCCGTCTTGCCATCCTGCTGGTCATGGTCTTGTTGCACTGATATGGAAACCTTTACCTGATGCCACGGGACTCCTTGCCTGCGCTTGCCTCTTTAGCACCAAAGAGGAAGCGAGGACACTATGTGCGCTGGCCCGCCTGGCCTTGGTCATCATGGCTTCCATCATAGGGACCTCGCGAGGTGCCCCTTGCCTTGATCTCTTCGCCCCTCGTGAGCCAGCCTGGTGAGGCCGCCCCCGAGGAGGTCTTGCATTGTCCGCCTCGCGAGGCTCGGCCCCTCGAGAGGGTCTTGAATGTTTGCTGGTGAAGATGGGCCATACGAGGCTGCTGGCGGAGCCACGCCATGGGCTGCATGCAGGAAAGTCTGGGAACCCCCATTCCCAGGATGCCGACAGTAGCCCCCGGGCCCAAGGCACGCTCGGACTTGGCTTCGAGGAGAATCCAAGGGGGCAAGTGCGGAGCGCCGCGGGCCCCAACAGCCTGCGGCCTCGGTTGACGCGTGGCGATTGACAAGATGTGGACGGCCCCGCTTCCCCATGCAGCCTTGATATCTGCCTAGCTTGGCGGCCACCGTGACTTACACAGTTATTCTCCCATTGCAGGTGACGCGCCGCTCCAACTCTCCGGCCTTTCCGAAACAATAACCTCCTCTTCCAATATGTCCCGAGCTCGGCCCTCCTTGTTGCCATGGCGCCCCGGCGAATGGAGAAGGGGAAGAAGAAGTCTCAGTCTTCAGTCGGGCCACCCCCGGCCGTTGAACCCGCCATAGGCCGGTTGTTGGTGCTCAACCAGGAAGCCATGGACAAGGTGCGCCCCGCGCTCGCCACTGACTTCAACGAATGGGGGAGGATGGCAGCCTGGCCCGCATCCCACGCCTCCATCGACAGGACAGCCATCAAAGTCCAATTCTTCATCGACGCCCTGTCGGCTGGCCTGGTTCCTCCCTTCTCCGCCTTCTTCAACGCCGTGCTCTCCCACTATAAGATCCATATGTTGCACCTAGATCCCCAATCAGTCTCACTTCTCGCCGGTTTTGCTTTCGTCTGCGAGGCCATGGTGGGCATTCCCCCTTCAATAGCCCTATTGTGCCATTTCTTCTCGCTGCACCTGACTAGCCCTTGGTAGTGCTCGAGAAGCTTGAGCTTCCAGGCCGTGGCTGCGACGGCTGGCTCGGGGATTTATTTAGAGCTTCCACCATCCACAAGCGAGTTTCGAACATGGTGCGTGTTTGTGGACGTCGGTGTGCTCAGCCCCTGCTCTCGCCCCCTTTGGCGCCCGCCGTCCCCAGGTCCGGCTGGGGCCACGAGAAGCTCGCGGACCCCCGCCTTGCCTTTGTCTGGCTCCGATTGAAGAGGCTGAAAGATCTCGGCGTGACTGCATCCATGGTGATGAAGGAGTTCCTCCGACGCTGCGTCGCCCCACTCCAGCGCCATTCCCGGCCTATGTGGGCCCTGTCCGGCAGCCAGGATCACATGAGGCTTCATGAGTCGGGGCTTCCACCCGAGGCGCGAAGAATGGTGCTCGAGGTCCTGACGGGCGACCCCTCGCCAGCCGATATGCCTCAGGAGGGCTGTATTTTGTATTGTTGCTCAAACTGGGTGGAGTTCGCGGGGCAGATGCCCCTCTTCGATGAATGTGGGTTGCGTCCAGTCGGCCTTGAAGAGCCCCGCAAGAACCCTATCTTCTTGGTTCCCCTCCTTACCGCTAGTGCCGAATTTACCCCAAGAGTGGATGCAGGGGGGCGAGCACCGCTGGAGGCCGGTGGCGCAGGTGCTAAGGCGTCGACACCGCTCGAGGCTCCCAAGGTGCTATCCTCGGGAGCCTGTGACTCTTGCCCTGGGGTGACAGCTGAGGGGGCGACGCAATTCACTGCTCCTGAGGCCGAAGACTCTAAGGTCTCAACAGGTCATCATGAGGCACAGCCACAGGGCTCCTATCAGCCCAACACTCCCGAGGTCGTCTCCTCGGGCGCCTCACCAGTAGCGCCCTGCGCTAGTTGCCACGTCCAAGGCTTCGTCCGGCTCTGTCTGGACTTTGATGCGCTCCGCAAGAGGAAAGGGTCTCCAAGCTATAGCAGTGATGCCTTCCGGCCGTTGAAGCAGAGGAAGTATATCGCCATAGACGAGTGAGTACCTTATGTTTGTAATTCCTCTAGTGCCCCTTCCCCTCATGACTGTGGTTCCTCAGGGTCCCTTTTGCTAAGGCGGCGAAGTCTCCCGGGAAGCAACCTCCTCCTGCCTTGAATCCCCCGCTTGCCTTGAGCGCCCCAAGCCAGCATGCCGCACCCGGCGCGAGGTCGGCCGGAGAGGCAAATGTCGGCTTTCTGGGAACGGGGGTCCCCAGACTTGCCTACCTACGGCCTGCGGCGTGGCTCGAGTGGGGGCCCAGTGCGGCCCAGCTTCATCAGCTCAAGCTCAAGACCCTCGCAAGGGGCCAAGACTTGCAGGGCGGACAACAGGAGGCTTCCTCAGGAGCAGCCTTATCAGGAAGGCTCGCGAGGAGGCGAAGAGATCAAGGTAGGGGTGCCTTGCGAGGAGCCCGTGACGCAAGCCATGACGATCGAGATTAGGCGGGCGCCAGGCGGGCGCCGACCTGCGCAGTGTCCTTATTTCCCGTTCGGTGCAAAGGGAGCAAGCATAGGCCAAGGCATCGGGCAAAGGTTACCATTCCGGTGCAACGAGACCAAGACCAGCAGAGCGGCAGGACGGAGGTCACCATGGAGCCCAAGATGGCGTCATCACCAGTGCTTTTGGCAGCCGAAGACCACCTTTGGTCAGGATAACTTGTACTAGATGTTCCCCTTCAAAATGGGCAATTGTTGGCGCCCTTCCCGCTCATTCTTTGGGAAGTGGACCAGGGCCTCTATAAATAGGACTAGCCACCATAGAAGGAGGGGAGAGGAGAAAAGGAAAGAAAAGAAAGAGATAAGAGAAAGAAAGAGAGAGAGAGAGATCCAGACCGAGTAGAACACACTGCACCATCTCAAGAACACCTCTCGCGAGGCCGTTCTGCCCCCTGTATTGTTCACATCAGCCCCTGAGTTAATCCACCACGCCACACACTGGAGTAGGGTATTACACCACATCGGTGGCCCGAACCAGTATAAACCTCGTGTCCTTTGTGTGTTCTTCTTTCTAGCCTAGATTTCTTGCGAGCATAGAAGTGCGAGTCGGTAGGGGAAAGATCTCCGAGCGCACCCCGGACTTCGAACCTTAAGGGTCTCCTGGAACCCGAAATCCGACAGCAAACACGCTATCCTGGCACCTTAAGCCCGCGCCTTTGCCGTCTCTCCTTCGTGGTCTCGCCTGGGGTGCGGCAAGTGTGCCAAGGGATCATCCTCTGGTTATGGACGGCGGCTAGATGACTTCAATCCTGGCTTCTTCTTCAAGCAACGGGCCTCAACACATCCGGGCCCCTACCGAAGTCCGATTGGTGACATGGGAGGCGCCAGCCCCCAGCCCCCTGCTAAAAGGGGGTGAGACGCTTTGGATCCCGTCGGCAACCCCCATTGTGGGCGACGGACCCGGTTGCACGCTTAACTTTGCGCATGAGCGGAGTGTCGTCCGCCACGAGCTCTTTCAGGAGGCAATGGGCGCAATGAGATGGCTTGGCGGAGAACTCGTGGATGTTGACGCGCGCCTTGAGGCCGAGGGTCTCCAGCTGGTGGAGGAGTGGCATCAACTGAAGGTGGCTATCAACCTCGGGCACCTTTAGTGTGAGCACACCAATGCGAAGGCCGAGGCATCCTTGGCAACCTCGCGCGAGGCCAGCTTTCGAGCCTTAGAGGAGGCCAGGGAGGCAGACTATCGCTGCGCGATTGCCGAGGAGCGTAGGCGGGAGCTCCAGGCCTTGAACGCCTCCTTGGAGCAGTAGGTGGAGGTGCGCATAGCCGCCTTAGCGGTGATGAAGGGCGCACCGTCAGACGAGGAGGAGATCTTGATGCGCGAAGAAGCACTGCTGCTGGAGGCCACGGAGCGTAGCCTCAAGCTTGAGCATTTGGAGACGAGGGAGCGCCAGGTCGCCCAAGCAGAAGATGACGTCGGTGCGCGTGAGGCCAAGGCTTAGGAGGAGGTCGACCGCCGGGTGGCCGAGGCTCGCGCGGTCCTTGTTGGCAGGTATGACCTGAAGCTGGTGCTCGTGGAAGCCGAAGCTATGGGCAGGACCACTGCCCTCAAGTCAGCGCTGGCATAAGCGGAATAACGCGAGAAAGCCGCCTCAGCCGCTCTGATCTCTGTGCAGGTCGAGATGGCCTCCGCCCATGCCGAGCTGCTCTCTCTTCAGCAGCGGGCTGCCAGAGCCGAGTCCTTTGCGCAGTAAAGCAGGGAGGAGGCACTTCACCGGCAGATGCTACTATGCGAGCATGCTCCCATGCTTCGGGACCTTAGGATGATGGCCAACCAGGTGCTTGGTACCATCTGCGATGAGCATCCCCCTCATCCCCACACCGAGGATTATGCCAGCCATATTCGCTTCTTCACTGATGTTGTGATGTGCCTGGAGAGCCGTGCTGCGAGGGATCGCGAGCTTGTGGACGAAAAGAGTCGAGGCCTTCTCGGGTGCGCATTCTCCCGCGTCTTCAGCCATCTCGTGAACACCAATCCTGACTTTGATTTTTCCACTGCCACTGCCACAGTGACTGAGGTCATCCGGGACAACCTAGTGCACTGGGTGGACGACAATGCGGATGCTCTAGTTAGGGCCTTTGCTTCTAATGATGACGCGGTGGTGGTCGCGGCGGATGAGGGCGACGTGGTTGATGGTGGCGAAGACAGCGACACCAACGGTGCCAGCAGCTTGTCCGGAAGCGATTCGAGAGACGAGGTTAGCGATATGTCCGACTGAGCCCGCACTCCTTTACTTTGAAACTGCACGCAAAAAGCTTGGGTACAGCCCCTCACAATGTAAGAGCATTTTGGGGAGGGGAAGCCCCTCATGTAAATAGACTACCACTTTATTCCTTAGGCTATGCTTAAAGCGCACTTTTGGGTGCTCGCGACACCCCTTGCGGGCTTGCTGTTGTAACTTACTTTGGTTTAGTCGAGCTTTAAACTTATTTGGCAGCTGCGGATGTGCATTTCTTCTGAGAGGAGCCCCTCATGAGCTTGCGAGGTTTTGGTTTCCTGAGGGGTCTGCCGGTCCACCCGAGAGGGCCTCGCGAGAAGCGAACGCCAGTAATGGCGAGGTGCGCGCGTAGTGCGTGTGCGCCGCTCCAGCCCTGCTCGCGAGGTTTTAGAAAGGGGGGAGACGGCGGACGCAAATATCAAACAAAACACGAATCCAGAAACTCACAAAATCAGTGCGAACAAGAAAAGATGCCCCCCACGATTGCCAATGGAAATGCAACTTCAAATTCAAGATCAAAAGCTGCAAGTCTGAGCTACATAAAAGACGTCAAAAGCAAATGGCCGCATCCGGCACCTAGCTAGTCTTCTTGTCTTCGAGTCTTCTCACCAGCGCAGAGCTAAGTGCTTTCACTAGCCGTGAGCATAGTCATTGGGGGCAGTGCTGATGGCCAGCACGGAGCATGGTGCTTCCACTAGGACGTGGGCGGGAGCCCCCGTGGCTCGAGGGCGGCACTCCGGAGACTCCGGGGCATGTACAACCCCACTCATTATTACGTGAGAGTGTCCCGAGCGGAGACCTTCACAGGCGTGAGCCTTGCTTCATATCGCTAGGCGAGGGCCCTGCCTTGCGCCTCCCTCGACCACTATGCGCTAGCGGCGCCCTCGGTGACCGCAGGCCCTCTACCGAGGGGAAGGCTCGCCAGTGCCTCCCCGACAGAGGACCTACCTCCGGGAGACGCCTTGCTCCATGTGATGTAGGGATGGGCCTTGCTCCCGGCTCCTCCCACGCATCCCCCAATGCGCTTCCCCGATGGAAGGGGGCTGCCGTGCTGCGGCCGTCGTCCATCGCTGTGACCTGATTCACTTGCGACCCATGGTTAGCATAAGCCTGCTCCTGAGAGATTAGTGGTACCCTGTAGCTGTTGTCGTCGGCATGCTCGGCGAGGCTCCCGGGTGGCTCCTGGAAGGCCTCAACTTCCAGCGTGTTCTCTTCCCAACCCGGCTCGAGGAACGAGTCGGGGTCATCATCCGGCGTGTACTCCTGGTCCATCATGCGGGGCACATAGGCCTCCGGAGCCGTCGCCCCAGAAACCTCGCTCAGGTGCCCCACACTCCATGTCGCTTGGCTCGGCGCGCCGCTCTGAGGATGGTAGGGCGGCATCCTGCCGGGACCGTGGGTGGCAATGCTTATGCCTGCGCCCATTGGGGGAGGCACAGGTGCGGTTGGGTGTCCGATGCTGCTGGTTGCACCGATGTCGACGAAACCTCCTGGTGCGCCTGGGGGCGCGCGGGCGCGACGAGGCCCATCGTGCGATCCAGCCGCAGCATGAGGCGTAAGCAAGGAGCAGAAAGGCGGCGTACCCTGGCTGCGGTGTCCAACAGCTTGGCAACGCGCTCCAACAACGCATCTCGGTCACTCTCCATCAGTCGGCACCGTAGCAGCTCCCGCACCACTGTGAGCACGGCCCTAATGTTTGCTTGTTCCCGTCGAGAGTGCGGCGCCATCACCACGGCGTAGCTTGAGGCCCTTGTGGCGGCCCGTGCGCACCGCGGGGTAAGGGTGGAAGGCATCGGACCACGCTGCCCGTGCCCCGCGGCGTTTGGCGGTGCGCATGCCGCCTAGAGCACAGAGTTGAGGTCTTCTTGGGAAGACGATGCCGCCCGGGCTGGCCAGGTTTCCCAGTGGTCGGCGTCGGCCCTCGGGTCACCGAACATCGGTGCTGCAGTGCGTTGGCGGGTCTGCTGATGGAAGAGAGGCTTCGGCACACCCCTACCTGGCGCGCCAAATGCCGGATTTCGGGTTCTGGCAATACACTTGAGGTTTGAACTCTGGGGTGCACACGAAGATCTCTCCTCCCTCTAGCTCACGCCCTCACCGCAATCTCAAAGCTCAGCACGTCGAACTCGCAAAACAAAGGACACGGGTTTTATACTGGTTCGGGTCACCGATGTGGTGTAATACCCTACTCCAGTGTGGTGTGGTGGATTGCCTCTTGGGCTGAGGATGAACAAGTACAAGGGATGAACAGCCTCTTGAGGGGAGGTGTTCTTGAGCTTGGCGAGCTTGTCTAGTCGCCTTGGTGGAATGGATCTAGTCCAAGATGAGATGCCTTCCTACGGTGGTGGCTAGTCCTATTTATAGGGACATGGTCTTCTTCCCAAATATTAGGCGGGAAGGGATCCCACAACGGCCAGTTTGAAGGGGGACAACTAGTACAAGTTATCCTGACAAAAGGTGGTCTTTGCCTGCCAAACGCTCTGGTGGTGACATCATCCTGGGCTCCACGGTGACCTTCGTCCTGTCGTCCTGCTAGTCTTGGCCTTGTTGCACTGATATGGAAACCTTTTCCTGATGCCTCAGGACTCCTCGCCTGCGCTTGCCTCTTTAGCACCAAAGAGGAAACGAGGACACTGTGTGCGCCGACACCCGCCTGGTGCCCTCCTGTCCTTGGTCGTCATGGCTTGCGTCACAGGGACCTCGCAAGGTGCCCTTTGCCTTGATCTCTCTGCCCCTTACGAGCCAGCCTGGTGAGGCCGCCCCCGAGGAGGTCTTGCGTCGTCCGCCTCGCGAGGCTCGGCCCCTCGCGAGGGTCTTGAGTGTTTGCTAGTGAAGATGGGCCATACGGGGCCGCTGGCGGAGCCACACCATGGGCCGCAGGCAGGCAAGTCTGGGGACCCCTGTTCCTAGGACGCCGATGGTTCTTCTCCAAAGGAGGTCTTGATGGGGCCACCCAAAAGGGGGTCTTGAGTCCAAGGGGATCTTCTCCGTAGAGGGGCCGCGGTCTCTCTCGTGGAGTAGATCCGATGTGGATGAGCGAGGCTCTATCTCTAATAAGAGCTATCACAACGCTAACCCTAACTAGGAGGAGGAGGAGTTCTATTTATAGTCTTAGTGCAAATGGGGACGAAGTGAGGGGGTACATGGGCCTCGGGCCCGAATCCTGTGCGCAGGCTGGTACCGGATGTCTGGTGTGTAGCGGTCGTCTAGTGGCTTCCGGACTTCTGTAGATTACGTTCTGTTGCGGAGGTAGCAGACGTCCGGTCGTCCTCGGATTTCTGCTATTTTCGTTCGGTCGTAGGGGCGCCGGTCATCCGGAGATGGCCGGTCGTCCGGAGCCTGGAGGTGTCGGACGTCCGGTCCTGGGCGGTCGTCCGACCGCTGTAGGCTTCGATGGCATGGTTTCCTTGGGCTAGTGTGGCCTTCAGGGGCCGGACGTCCGGTCTGGACCGGTCGTTCGGTGGCTATAGTTTCTATGACAGCTCTTCTTCTTGTCCTTTGCACTTGGTGTCCTCGCCGGCTTGCCCGTTGGATGTAGATGTTCCGTGGCTTTCCTCCAAGTACTTGGGCACACATAGTGTTTCCTCCTGAGGTAGCAGCCATGTCTCATGCATAAAAAGTGGTAGTTCAGAAAGGAGCGAGTTCACCTTATCTTCGATAGCCTTGGCTCGTGCTCTTGTCATTGGTCCAAGTGGTGTCGTGGGAGACGTAGGTAGGTCCATGGGGATGATCTTGGGATGCTCCGCATCAAAAACTGTTTCCAAGGATTGTTGCTTGGTATGTGACTCCACCATTTGTCCAATTAGTTTTTGTTTTTGTGGTTTATATTTTGAATAATTAGCTACTCTTGGTGCTACTGTAGATGAGCTTGTGTGTTGAATTCTTAGTGTTCTAAGTAGTTTGACTGCTTGCTATGGCCTCTATGTACCCCTATGAGTAGTTGCTATCAATCTTATAAAGTTTTGATGATAAATTTTTGTCACTCAAAAATATTCAGAAAATTGTATGTGAACACAATGAACCTTTTTGGAAGGAGTTCATCGAGGAGGCGATCCTCGGGGGCATCTTCTAGTGACAGCTCCGCTCGCCGGTCATATGTTGAACCGAGTGAAAGTTCCACATGAGATACCGCCACCAAAACATGCTTATGGCCTTGCGATGAGTATATGATGCATGTGGGCATTAAGGAGGAATTTGAGCAATATGTTCACAATGCCGGTCTCAGTCCCTACATTTCAGATAATAGTGGAGGCAGCATGGCAGGCCGAGGCATCCGCACTGAGAGCCTCCATGAGCTACCATGCCAACTACTACCATCCAGGCTTCTGATCGACTACCAAGTTAGGCCAAAAGCCTAAGCTTGGGGGAGTTTGTGTTTCTCACCAACATTACATTCATATGCACTTATTTTCATTTGTCTATGTTCACACTTTTTCATTGTATCATCCATGCTTAGGTTTATTTTTCTTGCTTTCTTCTTGTGTGTTTGAAAAACTTCAAAAAAAAAACCAAAAAATTAGTTGTAGTTACTTTACTTCCTATGCATGCTTGCTAACCCACAAGTATAGGGGATCGCAACAGTTTTCGGGGGTAGAGTATTCAACCCAAATTTATAGATTCGACACAAGGGGAGCCAAAGAATATTTGAAGGTATTAGCAGCTGAGTTGTCAATTCAACCACACTTGTAGATTAATTATCTGCAGCAAAGTGATTAGTAGCAAAGTAGTTTGATAGTTTTGATAGTAGTGACAGCAGCAATTGCAACAGTAACAATGATAGCAGTAATTTTGTAGCAAGTGTAAAAGTGATGATAGCTGTAGTAGCCTAGCAGAAACAATATGGAAAAGTTCGTAGGCATTGGATCGGTGACTTGTTGGATGATATTCATCATGAGACAGTTATAACCTAGGGCGTCACGGCACTAGCTCTAGTTCATTGATATAATGTACGCATTGTTGGAATATGCCCTAGAGGCAATAATAAAATGGTTATTATTATATTTCCTTGTTCATGATAATTGTCTAATGTTCATGCTATAATTGTATTATCCGAAAATCATGATACACGTGTGAATACATAGACCACAACATGTCCCTAGTGAGCCTCTAATTGACTATATCGTTGATCAACAGATGGTCATGGTTTCCTGACTATGGACATTGGATGTCATTGATAACGGGATCACATCATTAAGGGAAAGATGTGATGGACAAGACCCAATCCTAAGCTTAGCACAAGATCGTGTAGTTCGTCTGCTAGAGCTTTTCTAATGTCAACTATCTTTTCCTTAGACCATGAGATTGTGCAACTCCCGGATACTGTAGGAATACTTTGGGTGTGCCAAATGTCACAACGTAACTGGGTGGCTATAAAGGTGCACTACGGGGATCTCCGAAAGTGTCTGTTGGGTTGGCACCAATCCAGACTGGGATTTGTCACTCCGTATGACGGAGAGGTATCTCTGGGCCCACTCGGTAAGACATCATCGTAATGAGATCAATGTGACTAAAGGGTTGGTCACGGGATGATGTGTTACGGAACGAGTAAAGTGACTTGCCGGTAACGAGATTGAACGAGGTATTGGGATACAGACGATCGAATCTCGGGCAAGTAACGTACCGATTGACAAAGGGAATTGTATACGGGATTGCTTGAATCCTCGACATCGTGGTTCATCCGATGAGATCATCGTGGAACATGTGGGAGCCAACATCGGTATCCAGATCCCGCTGTTGGTTATTGGCCGGAGAGTTGTCTCGGTCATGTCTACATGGTTCCCGAACCCGTAGGGTCTACACACTTAAGGTTCGATGATGCTAGGGTTATTAGGAAGATTTGTATGTGATTACCGAATGTTGTTCGGTGTCCTGGATGAGATCCCAGACGTCACGAGGAGTTCTGGAATAGTCCGGAGGTGAAGATTTATATATGGGAAGTCATCATACGGTCACCGGAAATATTCGGGGGTATGTCGGTATTGTACCGGGACCACCGGAGGGGTTCCGGGGGTCCACCGGGAGGGTCCACCTGCCCCGAAGGTCCTTATGGGCTGTTGGTGGAAGGGAACCAGCCCCTAGTGGGCTGGGCACCATCCCACCCTAGCGCCCATGTGCCTAGGGTTTGGGGGGAACCCTAAAGGGGGGGCGCCACCCTTGCTTGGGGGGCAAGCCCCCTCCCCCTTGGCCGCCGCCCCCCTCTAGATCCTATCTAGAGGGTCCAGCCCCTTCCCCCTTGTCCCTATAAACAGAGGGGCAAGGGGAGGGCTGCAGCAACACATCCAAGGCGTAGCCCCTCCCCTCCCCAACACCTCTCCTCCTCCGCGTGAGCTTGGCGAAGCCCTGCCGGAGAACTGCCACTCCATCACCACCACGCCGTCGTGCTGCCGTTGGAGCCTTCTTCCTCAACCTCTCCCTCCTCCTTGTTGGATCAAGGCGTGGGAGACGTTACCGGGCTGCACATGTGTTGAACGCGGAGGCGCCGTTGTTCGGTGCTTAGATCAGATTCGGTCGTGATCTGAATCGCTACGTGTACGACTCCTCCAACCGCGTTCTTGCAATGCTTCCAACTCGCGATCTTCAAGGGTATGAAGATGCACTCCCTTCTCTCTCGTTGCTAGTTACTCCATAGATTGATCTTGGTGATGCGTAGAATTTTTTTAATTTTTGCAACGATCCCCAATAGACATGTATTCCGTAAATAGTCATATGTGCTTTATTAAAAGAACTTGCATGTCATCTTTTGTCCTACCCTCCCATGACAGCGGGGTCCATATTGGAAACTAAGGGATATTAAGGCCTCCTTTTAATAGAGAACCGGAACAAAGCATTAACACATAGTGAATACATGAATTTCTAAGTAAAGTGAATACATGAACTTCTAAGTAATAGAGAACCGGACTAAAGGGTTGGGTACGGGTTGATGTGTTACGGAACAAGTAAAGTGACTTGCCGGTAACGAGATTGAATGAGGTATTGGGATACGGACGATCGAATCTCGGGCAAGTAATGTACCGATTGACAAAGGGAATTGTATACGGGATTGCTTGAATCCTCGACATCGTGGTTCATCCTATGAGATCGTCGTGGAACATGTGGGAGCCAACATGGGTATCCAGATCCTGCTGTTGGTTATTGGCCGGAGAGTTGTCTCGGCCATGTCTGCATGGTTCCCGAACCTGTAGGGTCTACACACTTAAGGTTCGATCACGCTAGGGTTATTAGGAAGATTTGTATGTGATTAACAAATGTTGTTCGGAGTCCCGGATGAGATCCTGGACGTCACGAGGAGTTCCGGAATAGTCCGGAGGTGAAGATTTATATATGGGAAGTCATCATACGGTTACCGGAAATATTCGGGGGTATGCGGTATTGTACCGGGACCACCGGAGGGGTTCCGGGGGTCCATCGGGAGGGTCCACCTGCCCCGGAGGTCCTTATGGGCTGTAGGTGGAAGGGAACCAGCCCCTAGTGGGTTGGGCGCCATCCCACCCTAGGGCCCATGCGCCTAGGGTTTGGGGGGAACCCTAAAGGGGGGGTGCCACCCTTGCTTGAGGGGCAAGCCCCCTCCCCCTTGGCTGCCGCCCCCCTCAAGATCTAATCTAGAGGGGCCGGCCCCTTCCCCCTTGTCCCTATAAATAGAGGGGCGAGGGGAGGGCTGCAGCAACACATCCAAGGCGCAGCCCCTCCCCTCCCCAACACCTTTCCTCCTCCACGTGAGCTTGGCGAAGCCCTTTCGGAGAACTGCCACTCCATCACCACCACGCCGTCGCGCTGCTGTTGGAGCCTTCTTCCTCAACCTCTCCCTCCTCCTTGCTGGATCAAGGCGCGGGAGACGTTACCGGGCTGCACGTGTGTTGAACGCGGAGGCGCCGTTGTTCGGTGCTTAGATCAGATTCAGCCGTGATCTAAATCGCTACGTGTACGACTCCTCCAACCGCGTTCTTGCAACACTTCCGACTCGTGATCTTCAAGGGTATGAAGATGCACTCCCTTCTCTCTTGTTGCTAGTTACTCCATAGATTGATCTTGGTGATGCGTAGAAATTTTTTAATTTCTGCAATGATCCTCGACAGTGGCATCATGAGCTAGGTCTATGCGTAGTTACTATGCACGAGTAGAACACAAGTTGTTGTGGGCGTCGATTTTGTCAATTTACTTGTTGTTACTAGTCTTATCTTGATTCGGCGGCATCGTGGGATGAAGTAGCCCGGACCGACCTTACACGTACGCTTACGTGAGACTGGTTCCATCGACTAACATGCACTAGTTGCATAAGGTGGCTAGCGGGTGTCTGTCTCTCCCAGTTTAGTCGGATCGGATTCGATGAAAAGGTCCTTATGAAGGGTAAATAGAAATTGGCATATCACGTTTTGGTTTTGGCGTAGGTAAGAAACGTTCTTGCTAGAAACCTATAGCAGCCACGTAAAAACTTGCAACAACAATTAGAGGACGTCTAACTTGTTCTTGCAGCATATGCCGTGTGATGTGATATGGCCAAAAGGATGTGATGAATGATATATGTGATGTATGAGATTGATCATGTTCTAGTAATAGGAATCACGACTTGCATGTCAATGAGTATGACAACCGGCAGGAGCCACATGAGTTGTCTTGATTTATTTATGACCTATGTGTCAACGTAAATGTCATGTAATTACTTTACTTTATCGCTAACCGTTAGCCATAGTAGTATAAGTAATAGTTGACGAGAGAACTTCATGAAGACACGATGATGGAGATCATGATGATGGAGGTCATGGTGTCATGCCGGTGACAATGATGATCATGGCGCCCCGAAGATGGAGATCAAAAGGAGCAAAATGATATTGGCCATATCATGTCACTATTAGATTGCATGTGATGTTTATCATGTTTTACATCTTATTTGCTTAGAACGACGGTAGCATAAATAAGATGATCCCTCGCAATAATTTCAAGAAAATGTTCCCCCTAACTATGCACCGTTGCTAAGGTTCGTTGTTCCGAAGCACCACATGATGATCGGGTGTGATAGGTTCTAACATTCGCATACAACGGGTGTAAGCTAGATTTACACACGCAATACACTTAGGTTGACTTGATGAGCCTAGCATGTACAGAGATGGCCTCGGAACACGAAAGACCGAAAGGTCGAACACGAGTCATGTAGAAGATACGATCAACATAAAGATGTTCACCGATGATGACTAGTCCGTCTCACGTGATGATCGGACATGGCCTAGTTGACTCGGATCATGTATCACTTAGATGACTAGAGGGATGTCTATCTGAGTGGGAGTTCATTAAATAATTTGATTAGATGAACTTAATTATCATGAACATAGTCTAAAATTCTTTGCAATATGTCTTGTAGATCAAATGGCCCACGCTAATGTTGCCCTCAACTTCAACGCGTTCCTAGAGAAAACCAAGCTAAAAGACAATGGCAGCAACTACATGGACTGGGTCCGTAACCTGAGGATTATCCTCATAGATGCCAGGTAAGCATATGTCCTTAATGCACCACTAGGTGAAGCACCTGTTTTCCCAGCAGAACAAGGCGTTATGAACGCCTGGCAGACCTGTAGTGATGATTACTCCCTGGTTCAGTGCGACATGCTTTATAGCTTAGAACCGGGGCTCCATAAGCGTTTTGAGCAACACGGAGCATATGAGATGTTCCAAGAGCTAAAAATGGTTTTCCAAGCTCATGCCCGGGTCGAGAGATATGAAGTCTTCGACAAGTTCTACAGTTGTAAGATGGAGGAGAATAGATCCATCAGTGAGCACATACTCAAAATGTCTGGGTTGCACAACCGCTTGTCTCAGCTGGGAGTTAACCTCCCGGATGATGCGGTCGTTGACAGAATCCTTCAGTCGCTCCCACCTACCTACAAGAGCTTTGTGATGAACTTCAATATGCAGGGGATGGAAAGACCATTCCTGAGGTATATTCAATGATGAAATCAGCGGAGGTGGAAATCAAAAAGGAATATCAAGTATTGATGGTGAATAAAACCACTAAGTTCAAGAAAGGCAAGGGTAAAAAGAACTTCAAGAAGGATGGCAAGGGAGTTGCCGTGCCCGGTAAGCAAGCTGTCGGGAAGAAGACAAAGAATGGACCCAAGCCTGAGACTGAGTGCTTTTATTACAAGGGAAACGGTCACTGGAAGCGTAACTGCCCCAAGTACTTAGCGGATAAGAAGGCCGGCAATGTCAAAGGTATATGTGATATACATGTTATTGATGTG
Source organism: Triticum aestivum (assembly GCF_018294505.1). Taxonomy (NCBI): domain Eukaryota; kingdom Viridiplantae; phylum Streptophyta; class Magnoliopsida; order Poales; family Poaceae; genus Triticum; species Triticum aestivum. The sequence continues at coordinate 172,191,001 of NC_057797.1, read as the reverse complement.
TACCTAACCAGCGCTCGTAGTACCTCCTGGGTATTTGATACTGGTGCAGTTGCTCATATTTGTAACTCAAAACAGGAGCTGCGGAATAAACAGAGATTGGCAAAGGACAAGGTGACGATGCGCGTCGAGAATGGTTCCAAGGTCGATGTGATCGCCGTCGGCACGCTACCTCTACATTTACCTACGGGATTAGTTTTAAACCTCAATAATTGTTATTTAGTACCAGCTTTGAGAATGAACATTATATCTGGATCTCGTTTAATGCAAGATGGCTACTCATTTAATTCTGAGAATAATGGTTGTTCTATTTATATGAGAGACATGTTTTATGGTCATGCCCCGCTGGTCAATGGTTTATTCTTATTTAATCTTGAACGTGATGTTACACATATTCATAGTGTGAATGCCAAAAGATGAAAGGTTGATAATGATAGTCCCACATACTTGTGGCACTGCCGCCTTGGTCACATTGGTGTCAAACGCATGAAGAAACTCCATGCAGATGGACTTTTTGGAGTCTCTTGATTATGAATCATTTGACACGTGCGAACCAAGCCTCATGGGCAAAATGACCAATACTCCGTTCTCCGGAACAATGGAGCGAGCAACCAACTTATTGGAAATCATACATACTGATGTGTGCGGTCCAATGAGTGTTGAGGCTCGCGGAGGCTATCGTTATGTTCTCACCCTCACTGATGAATTGAGTAGATATGGGTATGTCTACTTAATGAAACACAAGTCTGAGACCTTTGAAAAGTTCAAGGAATTTCAGAGTGAGGTTGAGAATCAACGTGACAGGAAAATCAAGTTCTTATGATCAGATCGTGGGGGAGAATATTTGAGACACGAATTTGGCACACACTTAAGGAAATGCGGAATTGTTTCAC